>NW_028277176.1:22307500-22460000 GCF_051122295.1 Plectrocnemia conspersa
TATATACCTTAACATTTATAACTAATATTTAAGTAATGTTACTTTGAATAAGAGTAAAAATAAATCAAAAAAAATATAATAGAGATATTTATGAATAAATATTAAATGTGCAATAAATAAAATAAAATAATATAAATAAATTACATAAATATTGCAATCTTCTATCATATAAATCTCTATTTTTAAATATATATGTTACATTTTTAACAAACAGATTTTTAAATTGACAAATATAATGAGGATGTATTTTATTAAAATAAACTAGCAAATGGTGCTATGGCAGATGGGTATAAAAATTTTGGAGGCATCCAGAAGCTTCGATTAAAGATGATATTTTGTCAAAGACAGCGTTATTCTAGAGTAATTGTTCCAAAATAAGAAAGATGTGGCACCCTTATCATCGAAACAATTTTTTTTAATTAATGAAAATGTTTTAATTAAAATAATTTGTAATTAAAATATTTAATATACCGAAACAATAGTTGTCTAAAAGTTCTGGTATTATTGCAATCTATGCAACGATTGCGCCTTTGTTTTGATGTATTTTATATTATTTATTTTAACAAATAATAGATACTGTGTTTTTATAATAAACATGCAGATATGTGAGATAATATATGTTTTTATTTATCTAATAGTGTATTTTTATAAAATGCAACAATATTTTAGCAGTTAAAAAAAACATTGAGTTATGAAAAAATTACATAAAAAACTTTCTGTTATTGAATAGGATACAAGCAATACTATAAAAATACTGATTAAAATACAACATAGTTTTAGTGCAAGCAAATAAATTATTAAAAAAAATGCTAAAGATAGAAGAGGTGATTTTTTTAATTACAAATATTATAAATAGTGTACTTCTCTTTAAAAAAACGGTTTTGTACAATGCTAATTATAAAATAGAACAAATGTTTTATTTAGCCAGCTGTGTATATCTTCAAGCAAAAGTTACACATACCAATTCAATGTAAGGTGTACCCAAAGGTATATGGAAAAGGTTTATCGTAAATCAACACACTCACATGGCTTATTGATGATGTCGACGCGATTAAGTGGCGAAAAAAAAGCAAAATGCGGTTTCACATATAAATTCTTTGCTGATGACTTAAAAATGTCGATACCCTTTTAAGGAAAGATTCTTGTTCGCTTTCTGATTCATTCGAACTTGTATGGTTTTACTTTCGTTCACTTTCGAAACACATTCGTCAGTTCAACTATGCGTTCAATTAAATATTCGATATGACTCAACAATTCGCGCTTTATTAATTATCGATATTGGTGGGAATATTTTTGCGGGTCACGATGTTACAAGCCGGGCTTAAGTATTACATCAGATATGTTTGATTAATGCACGGTTCGCGCTAAAGATACTAAGAAGATTATGTACAGTCAAACTCGGCTGTAACGAAAATCACTGGGTAACATTCCAAAATTTGTCCTTCTGCTTATCTCACTCAAAACCCTTGAATAACACATTATAACTTTATGATTTTTTAGATAACGTTCTACGGCAACACTTTACGATAAATATACAAATTACAATATGACTTTCCAAACTTTGCATTGCTTTATCTTCGATAATTATTTTTCCGAACGTAATTCAAATAATTGCGTATCTATAACAAATGGCTTCAGAAACAATAATTGTAGCAATCAATGTAAAAGTCGATTAAATGAATTTCTCAATTTATGAGATGATATTAGTTGCACCACGTTCATTTTTCTCAACTGACAAGATAATGGCCGAAAACGAAACTGCCAGTTATCCAGTAGAGTTTTTAATTCCTTTAATCCAAGTCCTATAATACTCTTGATGGATTTACCAAAAGTATTGGGTTTTAAAGACATTGAACACATGTGTGATTTGAGGCAACGATATTGACCGGCACTTTTAAAGGCAATTCATTCATAAAATCTCGTTGGTTTTATATTAAGTGGTTTTAATTTCTAATTCATATTGAGAAGCAATATGTCATGATGACACCACGACCTTAAGAGATGAATGCTTTTCTCGTGGTCAATTTATATTGCAATGTCACGAGTGGAGTATCCAAAACGCAAGCGAAGTTGGGTACGAATAAATATCTGATTTTTATTATAATATTGTACTTAACATACCAGTACGTTTTCTCTTTAATAGAGCCAGTGAAGATCATCTTCAATCGTTAATGGGACGCTACAATCACCCGTTTTTCCGATAATCACAGCCATAGATTTTAAGCATAGAAAGTGCATTTTCACCTGACATGGGGCTGCTTCGCCACAAATGCACTTTCTTCCGTCTGATGATAAAGATTTTTTAATAGAGACGTCGCGTCAGACCTCTGTTGAACACTTGCCATATGCCTATCAAGTCATAGCCCTGTTACTGGGTCAGTCGCTTTCGATTTAACAAAACCACAGCTATGTGTCTAGATAGATAAGGGAACGAAGATCACGTTTTAGAGAAACCAATATTTGCTTACCGACAAAAAATAAGATCTAACGTGCATTTTTTACATTAGAGCAGAATTTTGCTCTTAGATTATGCTTTTTATAATACAGTACAACACTTTTTCGTTTTAATTTCTAAACGGTGAATAATAACTACTGTTTTAAATCAATTTCACCATGGTGTTTACAATGTTTTTTAAGTGTCAATTATTGTTAATACTGAAATTTATTACTATATCACACTATGTAGTTGTAAATTGTATAACAAAGCGCTCTAGTGTGACTTCTAGAGTCTCCAATTCGAGTAATCGAGTTCTCGATACTCGAGTATTTTTGTCTATTTTTCAAGTACTTGATAATCGAGTATTTTGAAAATTACTCGATTAATACTCGAAATTAAAAAATTTTGAAATATTTCAGAAACAAAAATAACTTTAACTCGGTCCGGTAAAGGTTAACGTCTTGCTTTTATTTGGCGTTTATGCCCGAAGTCCCGAGTTAGAGCGGTTACTATCAGGTATAATTTTTTCATAGTTCCATAGTTGCATAGTTCCGGTCGTCGGCTATGTTAGTGGGTACGACGGAGAAATTTCTTTTGTGTTTTCTGTTCGACAGTCCCGACTTATCTAATTTATGGCAATGAACAATATGAAATATCAACAAAAAAAATTTTTAGGTTTTATGACTATGCAGTTGTAGCGTAAAGTGTTGTAAATTGTTTATATTGATCCCTCAGCTTAAAATATAAATCAAAACAATTGTGTGTTTTAAAGGCATTTAAAGTAAAGTCAGTTCTTTGCGAACCGTTTGGCTCTAGAGTGAAAGGGATTCACCCAAATACATCTTCGAAGGATATAGATTTAAATTTTTTTCGCATTAATCAGAAGGTGTAGAATATTGTATATTGTTAGGAAAAAAAATCTATTCAAGAAGAATTACAAAATGCTATTTTGTCAATAGTCGAAGGAAATAAGAGAAAAGCAGAGAAGGGAATGAAAGAAGAGAACATAAAAAGAGAGTTCAAAAAATTTTATATCTATAAAAAGCGAACAGATATAAATTAGAAGCCTTATCCAACGCGTTAATGACAATAAGACCAACATCAACAGCAACGGAAAGGGTTTTTTCCATAACGGGAATAATAAAACCAAAGGTTAGCAGTAATATTAAATTCGAGACACTTTTTGCATTATTGTTTTTAAAAAGTATGTTCGTGAAGTTAAAATAATTGTAAAAATTAACATACTAAGTATTTTATTAATTTATTTATATGTACACGAATTTGAATAATAGCTATTTTGGTACATTTGGTAAATACTCGAAAGTACTCGAGTACTCGAGTATTTTAAAATTTTAATATTTGATACTCGAGTAGTTTATGGTTCGAGTAATTGGAGACTCTAGTGACTTCTTAATCAACTTTAAAATGCAGTTGCAAGCTTTAAAAATATGGATTAAATTTCTCTCTATAAATACAAATAAATGTAATGTTCTTTTTGTCTATAAATTATTTTTTTTTATTTTTTTATGACAATTCTAGCTCATAAATATATTTTTCTCAAAAGTTAAATTTTAAAAGCAATATTTAAGAGCATAATAATAACAATTTTATGATTAGATTTTTATGAGGATGTAAAAGACATATAAAACAAAATATTTTTAAGAATTTATCTTTACATATTTTATTTCCTTTAAATCGTGAGAGAAAAAATGACGAGATTGTGCAATTATATTGACGAAAGTAAAGTCACTGTAGCCGGACATACAACTCGCTCGGTCGACAAAAGAATAATCTTTCCGTCGACCGACCTCAAGAGTCAGCTGATCTGGTTTCATACCAAATCGACCATTCGCCGCTCATTACGTATACACTAACGACGATCGTGCTGTTGAATCGCTTTTTCTGACCTGCCCAACTAAGAATGATTCCCATATGACGCAGCTAGTTCAGCATAGACGTTACAAATCCTATTTAGCTGCAACTTTAACACCCACTAAACGAATCAATTATGAGGAGGAACAATTCTAGAATTGGTTATAAATTTACTTATGCGGCATACAATTCCATTACGCGTCTTTTTTACTGAACACTACAAGTGTTTATTTATCATGTTTTCGATTTCTAGAAAAATAATAAATTTACCGCATAGTATTACAATGAACTGAGTACAAAAAATATATTTTTACAGTATAATTATTTGTACGCAGAGAATCTTTTACTGATTTAATTTGCAACAATTTGGGTAAATATTTATGTATGTAAATTATATCATATTATAAGATAGTTGATATTAAAAATATAAACGAACACTAAGAATGGTAAAATATTATTAAAACAGACCAGTACTTAACTATTACATTTAATTAACTTCACTTTCCATCTCATGGTATTTTCCTTCATATTTTACAAATAATGATAGCATCTAATCTATTTCCATAAAAACATTAACTTTTGTATAATTTAGCCGGCGAACGAATCCTAGCCAAAGAATTAATTAAACTTAATTGTTTTCTGACCGGCAAATGTTCGAGATAGTCCGAACGAAATATGTTTATATATGTCATTGAACTTATATTATCACGCAATGTTTTTGAAGTATTAATCGGAAGTACTTGTTTTTTCTCACTACCTACAGCTATAAATTCAGCGGATTTCAACCACTACTTGTTGTAATTAGTTTAAAAGTATATTCATAACAAAGTATGTGTATACATATATAATTTATGATTCCATCACTGACTCAAAGCAATAACTGACACTTTTACTTAATATACTAGTATAAAATGAATGTACGCATATACTAAGAATATGTTTAATATATGCGGCGAAAAATTATGTGGCAAGAACTCAGTGCATTCTGTTCCTTAACACATATCATCCTGATTTATGTGGCTTTATGTGTAAATTCATCACATCTCGAAGTTTTACTGTTATCATCACAATAAAAATTAGCATAAAATCCATTGTGCATGTACTAGTATAATGCATTACCTCTCTCTCCAATGTAATGTATCGGATACATCAGATTCGTTTGCGATATCAACAAGCTCGGCCCTTCCACATTATTAATGCTCGACGTTACCAGTGCGCCACCGTTGTTTTCTAAATTGATCACGACGAATTAGTACCTTAATGTATTCAGCCCGCGTTACAGCATACATTTTACGCTCGGAGCGATCGTTGAATCAATTTCTAAACATAGGTAAACAGAAACGCCTTTTTAATTGGCGTCAGCGCTGATTAACAGTCACGTGCCACGCGAAAGACCACATCCGACCAGTTGAGGCAAATGGTAGCCGAATACGAGATCAGTGTGCCATTCGGAGCCGTATACCGTGACTTCTAACCAGAATCATTGTGGTGGTTCTAACTTTACTTTTACATAACGGGTCCGGCAATTCACCACGTGCTGGCGACAGTTCGCCGAAATAAAAAATATACACAGCGAGGATGGTTCGCCGATTGCCGTACACTGCGAGTAAACAATTTCCTGGGGAATCATGGCATCGAGATAATTTACAGCCACTTTGGGTCACCGATGTGTGGTCATCTGATACCACAAAATATGTACATTTGGATGTGACCGAGTTGAGCACCAACACGGAAACTTTACTTGCTATCCTACACTCTAGTAATTAATTGGCGCTCGTTTGGTTCGCTTTTGCCGAAACTGCAAATGTGATTTAAACTATTTGAAAACTTTGCTATCAAATGATTAAATTTTCTATTCAAATATTTATTAATAAATACTCGATAAATTTCTCGGTTAGGGCTTGTATTATATAGAAAATTAATAATGCTTATTCACCAATATATTTGTATTCATTTATAATAAGTAATAGCGAATTGGTAAATGCATCAAAGAGCCAAACACGAGAACATTTTTAACTATCAAGTATAAATTGTTTTTAAGGTACCATAATTAAAACATGGCTGTACAATCTTACCAATGAATATATCTTATGATATAGATTCGTATTACATTGGTTGCACTGATGCAGTCGTCTCAAAAATTAAGTTGATTCAGCGAAAGCTTGGATTAAAGTCAGAAACGAAGTGAAAGTTTAGGTGGAAGTTCCAAATAGAAGTGAAGTTTTAATAGAGGTGTTCACACAGCTTTAAAGCTATATATAATCGTGAAAAAATAATGATATTGTTGGTGATCTTAATCTTGAAACTTGTGTTAATTGCCGTGACAAAAAATGATCATTCATCAACAGTTAAGAGAAACAAGGCATTATAGTGTAAAGGATGGAACCACACAAAAATTCTCCGGTGCCTTGACAAAATATTTCTTTGTTGCGAAACGGTCACGGGAAGCAGTATATCATCGGAAGAAGAAAAAACGCAATAATATCGTTGTTGTGTGTCACTTTTTAAAGGCGTATACATATTTCCTTATTCTAGAAAGCGATTACAACGATCGGCTGGATAATCGCTGCATGATTGTGATTCGTTAGCAAGCTTTGTAGCCCTGAATACTTAAGGCTGGTCTCCAGTGAGGAGAGGGCAGATTCAGCGCGCCTAGCAGACGCGCCCCCGCTGGCAGATTCGAAAACACTGCCCGCCCAGGGGCAACATACGGTCATGAACGCTCACATCCTGAGAGGGACTCCACCATACGAGTACCGCAGCAGACAAAGATCAACCTTCGCTATACTGTCGCTGCCACACCAATCAGAACTCTAAGGATCTTTTACTGACATCACCCCTCCGCCGGTTTCTCCACAACCGTTCGGAGAAAAACGATTTCGCTCACTATAGCAACCCGCAATATATGTATTTTAACAAATAAATTATTACCAGTTTCCAACTGCGTCTTTCTAGCTACAAAGTCACACCCCTTATGGTTACTAAACCTTGAAATACCAATGTCCTTATTGTTCAATACGGATAATTTGGGGTGGAACTGGAATCTTTGCTTTTATCTGATAAAAATAAATTATATTAGGCAGGCCAATAACGTATAGATTTGTAAACGGTGATTAAGTAATAAAGTGTGTGCGGCTTGGATTGCATTTAGCGTTTGTAATTAGGAGTGCACATTGCTTCGTTATATTATATGGGTAATCACCATAGATTTTAGGGCTAATTGCTTTCAAATAAGATGCATATCTGGTGTTCTATTGAACTTCGCTTCATTTAAAAATGGCGCTCTGTTCCTTTGCAAATGCAAGGTACATACATAAATCCATTCTTTTTATGACCCTGATATCTAATTAAAACGCGACGACTATGGGTGGTCCCGACACATATATTTCATAACATATAATATAAAAGTAGTAGAAAATCGTTTCTTTAAAATATTTGTTATTATTTTGTTCTAAATAATAAACAAAAATCTGATTGATTCAATGTTATAAAACTTTAAGTTGCTGTATTATAGTTGTTTTTTTTATAGAAAATTAGAAAAAATGAAACTGGTGTTATTGTTTTGCACACACAAAATTAAAGATCTATAATCTAAACCCATAACATTTTTAGAATTTTTGACAATATTTGAAATAAATAATTGTTAAGCATATGCCACAGTTTATAGTAAAAAAAATAATTGTTTTATAAAATAAAAGCTTATAAAAGCGTTGGTCTGATTCATATTGTTGCTGTTCTTCTTTTACATTCCACTCTCAACAACCTTATGTTTTAATACAATTTATGTATTTAATCTGACGTTATAGCTAACTACAAGCGGTACATAGTAGGTCAATAACAATATATTTAATGGAGATATTTAACGATATCATGGTAGATTTTTACATTAACTCGTGGTTTATAACATTTCTGACATAATATGCAAGCAGAATTGAAACCATGCACAATAAAATCTGCCAGAGCTTCTGTATAATTTTAACCTATTCGCGTTGCCTTTATTTGACAGCTCTTAATTTGTGGCACTGCTTATACAAACATATGTATATCCAAAAACAAACTAACCAGCAATAAGAAATAACATTAAGGCAAAAAATAAATATTTTATAACGCTTCTAAAATTAAACTAAGGAAAGTTAAAATTTATTTGTTTTAAGTCATAAAACTAGCTGTATAATTTGTACTGTATGAGTATAACATAATATAAACATTATTAGTTGCAGTTCTATACTTGCTTCATAAAATCATGTTAGATTGTTCCAATAAGAATATGGATAACAGTAAAACATATTCATGTGAAGATATTACCAGATAAAAAATGCTAAAAAAATAATAAATATTTTTATATTAAAATTCATCTTACATATAATATAAAAAAAAATGAACAACTTCAGCGAATATTTAATTTACTGAAAATTCATATATCATTCTAAAATTTAAATAGCACAATCTGTATTCCAAAAAAGATAACTGCTTACAAGAGACTTTAAACTCAAGACCTTGATTGTAGACATTTTAAGTGAATAAGAACTTAATATAGTTCGAAATGATCAAGAAGACACTAGAATTGGTTTTATAATAACAAAAAGTTTTAAAAGTATGCAATACATTTTACAATTATTTTTATTTAATGAAAATCGTTAGATTAGCTTAATTATTTTTATTATCTCGTATATAGCAAGTAGATATAATTTTGTGAATGACGGGTTTTAGGTGCTCCAACGGAATTAAATTACTTATTGGAGGACAGTTGCCCTTCCTTGAATTTAACCAGAAAAATGCTTGGCATTTAATGAAATACTATAAATCCTAATGAAATCGAAATATTAAAAAAAACAACCACTGACTGGTCAACTTTTGCCACCCCCTCTGGAAAAGTATGAAATGACGTTCCTGATTCTAAACCAAAACTTTTAGGGTTAAAAATCTAAAAAAAAAACTAAAAAAATAATCTCGAATCTATCATGAAAATATTTTTTAACGTATATTATTTTAGTAAAATCATATTGGAATACTTTTCACCGATAGATATATATATTTACTAGAGAAAATATAATTTTTCTGGCAGATGCTAATAAAACTATATGATTACAAATTTGTTTATAGTTAGTAATATACACATTTACATACTTTCATTATTATTTACATGCGATGTATAAGTGTTACAGTGAATGTGTATTTTTCAGCGAAGTTACATTTTCACTAGTTAAGTTCAAATACATTTTTACCAGTAGATATATATTTCTACTAGTGAAAATGTAATGGGCGCTAGTGAAATTATATGCTGCTTTAAAATGTCTATGAAACTCAATTTGCCTGTTGCGAAATGTTCATTTGCTGTTCTAACCCAAACCTATTCTTATGAAAGTTTTAAAACCAATAATAGTTTTACAACTTTCATTAAGTCAACTCCAAAATATTTCTCTCAGTTTGTCGGCACTTGGATATTACAATATGTTTTGAAAATATGATAGCTATCCTTATCGATATTACTATTGTATTGGTTAAAATGTATTCAAACTGAATTTCGGTTTGAATACATAGAAGAACGCAAAAACAATTATCTATTCTCAGAAGTCAAAAATTCACGTCAAAAGCAATAAAATCGTGTCAGCGCCGTGCAGTGGAAACGCTCGGTAACAAGCGTTCCTACTCGTTACCGAGCAAGCAATATATAAATGCAATAAACAAATATCCCTTTTTAGAAGTCAAAAATTCACGTCAAAAGCAATAAAATCGTGCTGTCGCCGTCGCAGTGGGAACGCTCGGTAATCTGGCATTCACATTAAGACTTTTATAATAATATTAAAAATTAAATGAGGAGCAATAAAACCAAATTTTGGTCAATGGGAGAGCGCAAAAACAATTATCACTTCTCAGAAGTCAAAAATTCATGTCAAAAGCAATAAAATTATAGTATTTTCATGGACTGTTAACAAAATAATTTTGATGTTTAATAACATAATTTAAAATCATATCTTCATATGCTTCGAGAAATATCATTCGACGGACAAATATAACTAAACATCAATTATGTAAATTAATATATTTGGTATTTCATATATCAATGCAATAAAAAAACAACAATTAATTTCATGCGATTAAAAATATATTGTGTGAATTAAAATAGTGACCAATTATCTAAATACTATTTACAATGATAGAGCGAAACGTTCGTTCTTTTGACATTGCATTATTGGATGTTTTTCTGGTAGTGGTCCCAACATCTGGAACGGGTGCGGAATATACCTTATTAGGTAAGAAGCCTAATTTTTACGATTAAATAAATTGGACACAGTGGATTCAATTAGAAAAAAAATCCGGTAGTGGTTAAAATTGATTTTAACAATGTATTATACATACAGATAAAAATTATATAATACTTGAAAATAGATGCACGTCTTAATCTCACAATACAAACATCAACACCTACTAACCGTCTGTTTGGCGACTTTTCCCAAAGCAAACTCCGGCAGTAGAGTCTGTTCAAATATTTATATTCTCGTTTGCATTTTAAAAGACTCTCTTAAACACTCGCTTTATTTGTGCGTTAATTCGAACGTAACTGCTCGTTATTAAATACAATAAAAGCTTTTTTAACTCCAGCGTCGCTCTATATCGTCAAAAAAGCAAATTAAATTTTAATTGGCATCTCGAGTAAAAAACTGAAAATGCTTCTTACGAAATTGACAAATCTGTCCACGGTGGATTAATTTGGAAAAAATCTGAGCACAGCCATAATCTCTGACTCAATAAATCTTTCTTGTAGAAATCAGATTTCGAAGTCCGTTTTCAGACCAGTCCGTTTTAATTCTGCACCCGTACATGGACGTCTTCGACCGCATCCGATTATTTATAATAACGGCACATTGTAAAATGCAATGAAATATTTATAGACATATTTACGACGGAGGCGAGTGCTGTCAACGACGGCGGCTACTTAAGTTTCATCGATTTTCATTAAATCACCATATTAGATTTATTACGTAAATTAATATGAGGGCGTACGAGAGTATATAACCTAAATTCTCTCGATTTTTATCCAATTACTTGTTGGTTTTCTTAACAGATACAATATAATATTCATGCATTGATCACTTATTTTATATTAATATTTTAGCAAATTAAATTAATGAATCTACCAATTAACAGCTATTTTATATAGATTGTATGTATATTTGACAAGAAAGATCCGCGTGGGTTGAAATTGCAATAATAATAATGCTAATATAAATAATTTGCATTGCGCATTGAGACCATACCCATAAAAGTGTTTTTTTATTTATTATGATATAATCCAAATAAATATAAAAATAAATTAGTCAAAACCTAATTTGATTATTTGAGAATAAAAAAAAATATTATATTATAATAAATGTTGCTATAATACGATAGAAACTGGCGCAGTGCGTTACAATGCGATAACAATCAAAATCTATTTTATAATGTATATTTCAGATACTGTCAATATGATACTCGAGTTGATTTTTATTGACTACATTATTTGCTACAATTTTCGTAGCAAAGTAGCATTATTAAGTAATTCTCAGCAATTAATACTTAAATCATTATTTACGAAAAGTTAATGTACTTATCAGTTGAGTCAGTGCTGCACTACCTCTGACTTTTTATATCTCGTTACCATTAACAACGTTACGCTTTTATGAGCATGGTTTTATGATGGCACAAACCTTAAATGATCGATAAAATGCTTAAGAAAAACCTAGTTCCGGAAGGTCAAATTCGCCAACAAACGATCAAAATATGTGTAACAGGTTTATTTATTTCAAAATACAATCTTCATGACCTTACAGATTACACCCAATGCGTCACAATGATCTAAAATAAAAGTAATATAATTAAATGAAACATGTTTTATTTAAAATGAATCTGACCAACTCCTCATAACTAACATTGAACAGATCAACGTTTACTTTCAGTTTATTGAGATGGATGGGTACTGCTATAAAGCTAGAAATTGTCGAGGATTATAAACTTATAAAAATCTTGCTAATATTCATACATCAAAGGTTCTAATAAAAATAAAGAAATCTTTTCTGGATTTTCTCAATCATGACAAAATATTTGGCCTCGCAAGAGTTTCAAAATATGGATTACGTTTTAAAATGCTACGGATTAAAATTTTAAAAATAAAGTGAATCACTGATGAATGCTGATCCAAGTAAAGCGCCTTCTTATAACAAAGAATTATAATCTTATAATTCTTGACACTTGACAATAGATAGAATTACTACTTTCTCACTAACTAGTATAAATCTCTTCATCCATTTCATTTTTTTGCCCAGAAAATAAGAAAAGTCCACTTGTAATTAAGATCTAGAAAACGACACGACATGGCACTTTCCAATACTGGAAGGTAAACGATTATCAGTAGCCCATTTTCACAAAAAATCCAGATTAGTCTGCAAGACAAGTTGGAAATCGCTCGGAGGCTTTTGATTGACAAACAATTGAATATTTTATAACTATGTATAGTATCGTTTATGAATAATAGAGACAATAGTGGTCCCAGTTTAGAACTCCAGAAGTAATCAAATATTTCTCTTATTGAAGCAGGACCACAGGATATCTACAGAAGAAATGGATTTGGATAAAAATTCAATTCATAAAATTTAATTTAAAAAACAAACGGAAATTTGTCAGGTTTTACTGAGAAAATTCGTAGTTGAACCAAATTGATATAAAATACTAATCATGGATGTTCAAGTATGACCCTGAGACCAAACGCAGACACACGAAAAGAAGAAGAACGCATGAGCAGGTTTAGCGTGAAATTGATTCTTATCATTTTTCTGCAACCTACAAGACAGACAATCAATCGAGCCTTCTATAAAGATGTCTTGAAACGACTGCGAAAACGAGTCCAACGGGTCCAAAGGGACATTGCAGATGTTTATGTGCTACATCACACCTAAAACATTATTATTTATTGAAAAATTGAGACTGATGAAGTAATTTAACATATTTAAAATGACTTACAGAACTGCTACTATCAATGTAAAAAAGTTTGGAAGCACTGAGCTACTTTATAATAAGTCTTAGGATACTCATACATACATCATACATACAGATATAAAATACGAAATAACTTGTTAACCTCATCCATTCATATGATAGTATTATATAATGAGGGAATGAATTAAAACACTACTCTCTTTCATCTTATTCAGTGATTCAGATATACAGTGTGCTTTAAAGCACACCATTAGATTCAGAGTAAAATTATATGACAGTATGCATATTAATTACAGGAAACCGAAGCGAATCTCTCGGACGCATGTTGCCGACTCTCGCCCGCGAGGTATTCGCTCTTTGAGATAATAATATAATAAAAAATAAGAGAAAAATAAAAGAAGACAATTGAAAAGCGTCGTGGTCGAGAGCTTATCGATCGCTCGATCGAAATCACGTGCAATCGGTATCAGCAGCAGTATGAAGAAGAAGAAGCGGATATTTGAAATAAAAATCCAAGTCACGAACGCTCGCGCTCGGACAGGTACACCTGTCACACCCGTGTGTATGAGCGATATGTCGCCGTGGAAATTAAATTAAAACGGCAAATTTATAAATATGACGCTTCAGAAAAACTACAGACACGCCTGGAATGCGGGCCGGAAGACGTGGACCAGAAACGGCGCTCTTTATGATTCAATTTAACGCCGAGCGAGACGTATATAAGTACTCGATCATTTGCTTGGTGATATCGTAATAATTGTTGAAATCGTTTCATATTTATTTTGATTGCTGAAAACTCTGTAATACTGATTAACTTATTCTCAAACTAATAATAAGACTATCGCGAAACGTTCATGCCAATCTAAAAATACTACATTATATATTAGGGCGTAAATATTTATAAAATATATTTGTATGGTCATGATTAACTACGATTGTGGCTCAAATTAAACTTATGGATAAAAATATAATAAAACACAAATAGCTCTTGCGTTAGAAAAATATACTTCATTGATATTTTTAGAACTAGTTACGAAATATTACAGAACTCAAATATATAATAATTACTGATAAATATTAGCTTTTTCAATAACATTTTACTAAATGTAAAGTTTCTTGCTTGAGTTATTGTAATCTCTGAGATTTTTTGTGATATCCAGAAAATGTCTAGTTTTTCCGGTAAATCTATTTAAAATTACACTAATGGTACTTAAATTTTTAAATATATTTGTATCTAATAAACATTTTATAAAACATTTTTGCCCTCTATATTTTTCGATTTTGAGACTCAATGCTTATTATATTACGTAGTCGTTTTTTTAATAAATAAATAGTCAGTGCTTTCTCCTATTTAAAATATCCATTAAAGCCATGATTGGTTCAAACGAAGTATGCTCATATATAGAGACTATAACATTATGCTTTCTTCGCTGATATGGAATATGTGTACATATGGGTGACCATGGCCTTGCCAAAAGCTTAAAAACTCAGCAAATTATGCAAATAAATTCCGTTACTATTAATTATCAAAAAGCCATATACGTCATATAAGTTTGGATAAGCCTTACCGAATTAGGACTTTATAATTTATACGCTATGCCCACTTAATATGTTAATAGACATATTACTAAATTTTTACATGGCTTTGTGGGTGTTTTATTCTCAGTTATATTCGAATTGTCATCTATATAGATGCTTTGAATGCTCAGCTTATGACATAGCGACATTTATTGATTATGAAAAAAGCATACTCCATTAGAAAATTTTTCGAAAAACGCAAAACAACAATTATTATGAATTTTCTGGTTTTTCTAGAATTCTCATAAAAAAAATTTTTTTGTTGAAAAATAAATAATTTATACAAGTATTTTTAAATTACAATTTTGAAGCCAAATAATAGTTTTAATTTTCTAAATATACAGCTGCATTCAGAGCAGGTAGTAATAAATGGGGCAGGGATTTCCGATTAACACTCCGAAAAGATTGTGCCACTATAAGTTTAATAACCCACTCTAGGAATTACGATTAGCAAACACTGCTTTGACTTCTTTGAACATTTGGTTCGGTCAAAATTAAAATGCAAGGATTAATGCTTAGGCCAGGATTCGTTCACCAGCTAAACAAAACAAAGTCAATGTTTTTCTATCACCTGCCAGATTATATTTTCACTAGTAAAAATATATATCTACTGGTGAAAATGTATTTTGATATCATGGCATATTTGAAATGGCATATTTAAAAAAAAATCTGGATAGATTCGAGACTGTTTTCTCTAGATTTTCTTCTAGGAATATACACATGAAACTGGATGTATTATTTATTTATTTTGCTGCATTAAATCCAGTTGTCAAATTACCGATAATACAGTCTATAAAAATATTAAATTTATATAATTCAGCTGGTGCTGTTGTTGATTTTTCGTTATTTCTTTGCTTCTTCCTTAGGTATTAGATCTGAATTTTCAGATCAAATACTTAAATTTACTGCTACTAAAAAATATTCGTTGAATATTTCCCCTCATGTCTAATATTTTTTAAGCGTTGAAAAAGCAATAAAGTCAACGTTAATTTGCAAACATATTTTAACAAAAACAGAGCCGCGTCAAGAAACTACAATCTGCCCTTTGAATAATAATGTTTATTGTGAAAGTACTATCTAGAAAGTGGGTGCTTTTGAAGGCAATGTTACGCTTTTTTTACTTTTTGTATGTATAAAAAGGGCTGAAGGAACTTGTACCTGAAATACATCAGTACATACATCTCAAACAACTTTAGTTCATACATTATTTGAGGTCAGTTTTTACTTTTTTTATACATATATTCTTGCTATGATTTTTCCCAAAATCAGGCCCCGGGAATTTCTCCTCTCTCCCCCCTCTTATCAACAGGCCTGATAATTACTAATATCGATATTTCAGACACGTTATAAATTGAAAAACACTGGGGTTTAAATATGCTACGAACCCAGATCTTTCATGTATTAGTTATCAACTTATAATATAGATCTATATTGCTGGTTTTATGTATACCTAGGATTGAGTATTCAGTGGCGTAGCTATGGGGGGGCGGAGGGGGCGGGCCGCCCCGGGCGGCACTTGCTTGGGGGCGGCATTTTCGCGATGGGACCGTCAAGTGTGGTTCTTAACCCTGAATGCACTAAAACATATATAAATCCACGAATAACAAGAGCTTAATAATAACCAATTTATTATTTTAAGAAATGCTGATTTTATGACCCTGAAAAAAATGTATGGGGGGGGCGGCAATTTTAAGGATCGCCCTGGGTGGCACATACCCTAGCTACGCCACTGTGAGTATTAAATAATCTACAGCCTCTATACCTTAAAATTATCATTGAATATCTCCCGTTGTGTATTTAGAAAATGATTAAAATACCTAACGTCACTCTGACAAAATACGAGAGTCCCAGTCTTTTCATTATCGGCGACCCATTAAATCAGCATCTGTAACAACAATGCAGCCAGATTGTTCCGCGCGTGAAATTTATGTTTTCGCAATTGTGCAAACACAAACCACTCGAGAAATCGCCATCAATAGCGCGGCGGCAAAACCATTCTACATAAAGTGTCGCTGTCAAAACTTCAAGCATTCCCGGTATATCACGCGCAATTTTGCTTTGACACTCTGAAAAGCCTGGAAACTGAACGCTGTTAACATCGAAGAGGTGCGATTATGATAATCGATGCTATAAATCTGCATTACTTCATCAAATATAAAAATAAAGCTTATAATAATAAACATATAAGAGACGAAACAAGCGATATACGAGAGATCAGTCTTAAGTATATGAACTTTTTGTGTTTTTTATATCAAATCTAAAGAACTATTGTTATTTTTATATTGATTACAACGCTTGCATTATTGTGGTAAAAGTCAGTATTAAGGGTTTGAATTCAACTACCAAAACCATATAGTTTGTTGCTAAAGTCTTTCATAACTTGAGAGGCAAACAAGACACATTTAAATCAGGTGGAGTACCTCAAGGTTGTGTGCTAGCATTGGTACTCTTTTAACAGGAAAAACGAAAGAAGAATCAACCAATAAACTGCAATGAGCTATTGTATGAGTTAAATTAATAAGTGGACTTAGATGTGACACATCAAATTGAATGATTATCAGTCCAGAATTTATTTGTTTTTTCTCTAACTTTTCGATAAGATTCAAAGCTAAAATATGTGTTTTAGTTACCATATTGAAAGAAAATTGTTAACTGTTTATATAATATATACAGTTTGAGCACCCCGGGAACGCAACGCAGCCTCCTCGGAGACAAATAAGGAGGACCGGTGGCCCGAAGAGGTCGCGTGCTGCTGGCCGATTAGTAGCGAGTACTGTTATCAGGGTCTACATACACCTGACCGCGCTTTTCACCTGCCCATCCTCGGACAAGTTTGCGGCCCAACAACGAATCGCCTCTCCTCGGAGTCGGCTGACCTCGGCTCTTATTTCTGTGTTTATTTATCGATGTGTCTCCGACCTGATCCACTTTTCGCGTGGACGTTCCGCAAAATTTATTGCTGCCGATGATGCACAACAATATAGAGATAAAAAGCTCACTATATAAAGAAGCAGCTACTGTGCTTCATAGTCGATTAGCTGCAATGTATCGCAGCTTCCCATAATGCGTCTTGCGAGCTAACCCTAATGAATTGCCTTTGCCTTTGTCGGCGATGCTTTTAATTGATCTTGTTGCTTACTAAGTTACTTGGACAAGACTGGGTTACATTACAACCCTTGCTGAAGCATAAAGTACTCGATTTATAATCTGCACCTTCCTTACAATACCGAGCAATATCCCTTTAATTATTGTATTTTCACAAAAATATTCAACCATAACCAAATAATTAATAAGCGATGATTATAATTTACAAAATTCAAAAGTATTTGTACTGATGTATTTCAAGTATAAATTCCTTCAGCCCTTTTTATACACACAAAAAATAAAAGGAGTGGAACATTGCCTTCACAAGCCTAGTTTGTCTGCATTTCAATATTACACCATGTTTTAAAAATATTATAGCTATCCTTACCGATATTACTATGGACTTCTAATATAAGAGGACCGATCAAAGTATATTCAAATCGAATTTTGAAAAAGGAGAGCGCAAAAACAATTATCACTTCTCAGAAGACAAAAATTCACGCCAAAAGCAATAAAATCGCGACGGCGACGGCACGATTTTATTTCTTTTGACGTAGATTTTTGACATCTAAGAAGGGATAATTGTTTTTTGCGCTCTCCTATTGACCAAAATTCGGTTTAGATGTGTTTTATTTACTCGTAATATTGTTATAAAAAGTCTTAATATAAACGCTTGATAATCGAGGGTTTTTAGCGCGATGGCACGATTTTATTGTCTTTGACCTTGACTGGAAATTCACAATATGGCAACACTGAGCAGCAAAGAAAATACGACTAATTATTAAGTAAATATTATATGTAGATATTTTTAATAATTTTTAATACCTAATTTAAATGTTATTTTAAGCTGCTATTTTTTTGTGAATAAAATATCAATATACTATTACTTATGCACGTTATTTTTTTTTGCAATTAATAATTATTTTCTTTAAATAAAAAGCCTATGCTTTATTAGTCTGCCAATGATTGAAAAAAAAAAGTGCAAATTAAGTTTTAATTAGTTTTATTTCTATAACTTATTTATTGCCATTTTTAAGAGCAATAAATTAATTGGCACGATTTTTAACACTTTGGTTGCCGAGCTTTTTAGGATTATATAATAAAAAAAGAGTATGTACCGAAAAAATATTGTTTAACTAATAAACAAATACTTTAAGGCCAAAGTAGTAATAGCTATATATTGAATATAAGCAACCAAAAAGACTGTGAGTAATATGAATAATACACAGGCTTAAAAAATATAAATGATTAATTTTTTTTATCATAAAATTCAATAACTTTTTGCCAAACAGTCAGTAAAGCTTCGATTTTATTACCAATATTATATTCGAAGAATTGTCAAGGATTTTTGTACAAAATTTTTTTAGCAACGCATATTTGAAAATAAAAAGATCCCTAACCGTTTTATTTAAAAACATGGGATTACGAGAGTGCAAAATGTGAGATTATTAACACATGAGAATATGAAATCTTTGATGCCCTTCCAGTTCTTAATCATCTGGCCAATGTGACGGCTTGGGGCGGGAACAGACTATTTGTTATTGAATAATAAATATCTATCAGATGTAATTTCTATATATTAATGCTACGAGGGTTAATGTACATGTCATGCTAAATACTGCCATTATCACCATTAGTTTAATACAATATGCATTGTCAAATAAAAACCAGGTTAATCGCAATTCACACAACAATATGTCACCAACGTTGAAATCGTATCAAGGCTGCCGTTATATAACGCGTTTTCGCTTTTGGGAAGAATTGGGTTAGCTTTCGTAACATGCATCACACCCAGACGGATGTGATTCATCATCGGTCGGTTATTGTCTCTTCAGCAGCGTTTACGAATTTCACTTTCGCGCAACGACATCTCTAATGTGACGCCATTTGAGGGGGCAGTCGCCCGCAAACAATCGGTTACCGGTTTCCCGACTGACTCATATTCGGAATGATCTTTTTTCGTTTTCATTTTACGTAATCCGTTACGATATGAGAAATTTCCAATGTTGCAATGTACTATGCGTATTATTGGAAGACCTCGTTATTATTGATATATAATACAATGAGATCCGGCATATGAAAAAACAATGACAAATTTTGCATAACGAAGTATGATACATATAATTGTGCAATTTACACAATACAATGTTATAGTAAATTATACAATCTAAACAATCTATTTCAAAAAAAAAACTTATTGAGAAATTATTTTGCCAACTATTCCTGTATCAAATAATCTATATTATTTTAATACCGAAATATCAGTATTTTTCATGTTAAAATTCTATTAAAAAAAAATAAGAATATTAATATTAGCGACGTTGAAAGTTATAAATAAATTTGTATTGTTTTAAGTTTTAGAAATTTAACACATATTTTAGCTTTTTTTATATAACGTCACTCTAAATGTGATAATATCCGTCATTTTGTTTACACGCCTTCAACCGCTCGTCCCAATTTTAAAATCTGACACCATTGTAATATTTACAAAGAGCACACTTAATATTGCGACACCGACAATTTAGACGAAAACATCACATTTTACATCTATCATCCAACAATCGCCAGCTCTCATAAAAAAAATACCAAAAAGGTTGCCTCATTTTTTTCTGCTCTTTCAATAGAAGAATAACACAATTGAATCACAGATACCGACTGAAACGTTTTATAGTAAAATAACACATTTGGTAATAATATTTACACTTGCTAAAGTGTACTATAACGGATACTGTGGACGTGTGTTACGTGCATTACTCTTATAAAAATTACACGGTTAACGGTTACTTTGCACATTAAAGGATGGTTTCGTATAATACATACAGCATACACTCTTCCTAACTCATTCTTAAATGTAGGTGGGACAAAACACGAACTCATGTTTTCCCCTGCCGTCGCTAGTCGATTGCATAGGATGATTGCGCGATATTGTATCTTTGAATGTACTCATTAAATAAAGGACTCAAACATATAATAAATCTGTTTTTTGGTAACTGATTAAACAGTTTTAGCTAATTTCAGCAGAATAGACAATATGTTTTTTAAATTATGATATCAAAACCTTCTAGTCCAATTCCCATTTTATTGTATGGCCACTACAAAAAGTTGACCGAATTTCATTCAAGGTTGCATTGTCTTTTATATATATAGCTCAACCGGACATCTATCCCGAGCAAGGGATTCAAAGAAAATATTTATTGTCGCCAATTAAATACCTCTTGTGAAGAACCAATTGTTATTAATGTTTTATCTGTCTTGGGGCAACTCATGTCAACAAAAATTATGATATCACAGAGTTTTACGATGTTGATACGGTACATTCAGAGCAAAATCTATTGAACATTTTTTATTTATATTTTAAACAGTATTGCAACTATACTAATTATATTATTTTTATCAAAGATACATAAAAAAAAATCAATTCAAGTCGCAAATTTCAGTGAATGATGACAGTAAAGTTTAATTTAAAAGTCATTATTATCAACATTACTTTCTTTAACACTCCCATCTTGTCATTTACCAATATGAAAATACTGGTATTGAAAATATGACACAAACGTGCTTTGAAGATATTTGATTTCAATTTAATTGAAGCGTTTGAGAATAGTAAGGCCCAACTAAATAGTAGTGAGAGTATGAAAGATTATGTGTTGCGGGAAAAGTATTGAGTTTGAAATTTGTCACGTAGTGTTCTATTCTAAATGTTGTATTTTCATCAAACATGTAACACAATTCAATATTATTTCTGTCCTGAACACCTTTATCCTTACAATTTTACAAACATAACCATTTTAATGTTTATAATTTGTTTTTAGCTACAATTTGATAAAAATAAGAATATAAAATAAAACGTTTGTGGTTATAATTTAAGAGAAAAAATTAAAAACCTTTTACAGTTTAAGGGAAAGAAAAAAATAGAAGAAGCAAAAAAATAATAATTCAAGTGATGATTTGAGTACATTTCATTAGAGAACTGGAATTATTGATAGCCTCCTAAGCAATATGTGCTTTGGCACTTTGTGCTTGTACTTAAATTTAAGGTTGTTTATATCACTGATACACGAGATTAGTGTGTTTCATCATAATTGTTGCGCTAAAAGGAGCACAAAACTAATTTATTTGTATCCCTTAAGACTTTCCGAGAAACGAAGATTTTTCTTCGACTTTCACAAATAATGTTGCGTATCCGAGGAGAAGTTACTTAGCGGTTTAATAACAGTTAAACCATAAACCTTATCTGAACAATTACAAAAACCTTGGATAACACGTTTCACATAAGATGACATCACCAAAAGTATCGATTTCGCTTTCATCGTAGGCCGTTGTGTATGCTAAAGAGTCTGATATGATCTATATTAGACAATAATAAAAAGTATGGTACCGCCCCTAATCATTGATATTGGTCAAAGAATTAAATACTGGAGAGACATTGGAATTTCCCTGAATTCTTAAGAGTATAAAAGCTAGAAAACTGCCGTACTTAGGGCCGGCTCTAGCGAATGCGGAACCTTACGCAAGAATAAAGCGCAAGCCCTCCCTTTTCCAAAAAATATTTTCCATATCAAAGTAATACATTTTAGAACTATATAATATATTATATAGCGACAAAGAAATATCTACATTATAGAATTTTAATAAACTTATTCCTCGGTAAAAAATATTGCTAACCTTAAAGAGGAGCTCGACTTAAAAGGTTTACGAATCGCTGCTGACAATCAACGTATGTTGAAACTTGAAACGCCTATTATTTCTGAAACATGGTAACTGTCAGAAGAAAACACAGGATCGAACAAATGCGTCTTAATAGACTATAGTTTTTTGTGCATTTTTTTGCTTTATTGCGACAAAGACAAACGTTGAGGATTGATTCATAGAAACGACACATTCAAGTTGTTCTGGCCTTTGTTTCTTTTACGCAAAAGGTTTCAAGCGCCCCCCAAAATTGATAATGGAGTTTAGATGGAGCGCGTGGCCGACTCTGTCTAAGTATATGAATATTTTTACAAAGATATACAAATTCTAAGACGTTAAAACCGACCCTAGAATTCGCACAATTTTGATATAATTGTGATTTTAGGAGAATAAAATATCGCCTTATTACAACTTTAAATATTTTTTTACTATAGTCATTTTTTAGCCTAAGAACTTGTTTTTTGCTTCAATCATCATATAAATCTCGCGCTTGACCTCTTTTTTCGGCACCCAACGCGCGCGATTTTCGGTAGACTAATTAAACTAACATGACTTTGTAAAGTTTAATTATAAAATTAATACTTTATATTTCTATCATAATGTAAAAAAACAATACTGGTATTTTATTTATAAAATACCGAAATATTGGTATTGAACATACATATACTAATAATAGTAAGTATATTATTTAATTCAAGGCTTTCTCGTACTTGTTTAGACAAAAACACGGTGGATTATATTTGTACGAGGAAGTCGACTTCATTTCCCGGACATATTCGCTATGGCTACGTTTATTTGGATCCCACATATGTACATGAGATGAAATCAATGATGTCGATACGTCCGCCCGGATGGCGAAGAAACTAGACTTGTATCATGTGCCGATAAAGTAGAAATTATATTTTATCTATCGACCTATATGTTATGGCAGAGAAAGTTGTCTTAAATGTGGAAAAATTAAATTGTATTTATACTAGCATATTTAAACGCGTAAGTTGTTTGTCGATATTATTTTTAAATTGCTATATGATGAAACAGTTCTTGAACAAAGAAGATAATCACAGCATAATACTAATAGCACATTTCATTTATTTCTAAAGAAATATATGGACAATATTAATTAGCATATTTCTTAGTTTTTATGTCTTACTAAATAACCTATATGAATCGAAATTTGGGTTAATGATTTTCGCTAATTTTACTAATAACACAAAGTCACTATAATAATACTGCTAATGTAAAATTACGCGCTGATTTAAAATATATGGTAATAATATATATTAAATTAAATTAAGACCATCGTAACCTAACAGGTTCCACCAATGCGTCATGCTGGACGAAAACAATAACTTGTATTATTTCAATACACAAAAAATAATACATAGAAAGAAGCAAACAAAAAATCATAAAATATTAAAATTATATATAGAAGCGGACCAACTTCTCGTAGCCGACATTATACAGATCAATGTGCAATGCCAGCGTATTAAGGCGGCGTTCTACGTGAGCGAACGCGAAGCGAAGCGGCGCGACGTGAAAAACAGTCGCTACCCCTTGTCCTACGTGTCCTACGTGACCAAACGCTCGAGGGTGCAGTGCGGCGCGGCGCGAAGCGAAGCGAACGCGATCAATTAGTCTGAAATTTTCAAACGCGACGTAGACGCGAACGCGATCAGTTGATATATTTTCCCACTTTTTTTTTAAGTTTTCCGATAAAAATCCGTTTTGTACATCAATGGTCAATGTACTATGTCGGATGAGCTGGTTAGAGAAAGATCGAACAGGTCAATGGCGAGACGCGAAGCGAAGCGTATGTAAGGAGCTGGATGGCAACAGCCATAGCCGAGCCGGCAAGTGCGGACGTCTTAACCCCAATGGCCATCAAAACAGGACTAGCTGGATTGTCGACAGCACCTTTCAATAGTTAAAATGAATGCTTAACCATATACAATTTTCTGCGAGGATTCAGCGAATCGTATCCCAATGCTCTTAAAAGAAAAGCGCTGGGATATAAGATCGAATAATAACCAAATATTCTTTAATAAGAAATCTTAGGAACATTTTCGACATAAAGGGAGTATTTGAGTATTCGGGGATTCCAAATTAGAGATCCCGATTCAAGAATACTACGAACTAAAGTGTCATAGAGGACGCGAAAAACTGACGGATCATCAAAGTGAAAGGCGTTCCTCATAACAAAATCGAGCATCTTGGAAGATTTATCACAAAAGTCGTGTATGTGTAGAGAGAACCTCCACTTGCTCTCAAAGTGATTCCGAGATCTTTAGTGAAAGTTTTTCTAGTCAAAATGTTCTCACCGAGATCGTAGGAACAAACTGATGACAAACGGGATCGAAAAAATAATACGATATGGCACTTTCCGACACTAAAGGGAAGACGGTTAACGGAAGCCAAACTCTATAAAGAGTCTAAACCCCTCTGTAGAAAGAAGGACTCCGCAACAGATCGAATGCATTTATACAATTTTTAATCATCTACGTACAGAAGAAAACTTGAATTTGCAACTGCTGTATTTATGTCATTAATAAATAACATAAAGAGCAGAAGGCCCAAGTTGGATCTTTCAGGAACCCCTGAAGGGAAATTATAGGGGTTCCTAGATTATTCTAGAGAATAAGTTAAATCGGCATACGATCATAGATGGACAGGGTCAGAGAGGGACTCCCGGAGACGATCACCCCAGCAGAGAGAAACAAACCTCCACTACACCGTCGCTGCCATAACTACAAGACATCCGATGATTATCCACTGGACATCTTTCCTCCGCCAGCTTCTCTACCAGCGCTCGGAGAAAAACGATACTCGCCCACCATAGTTTGTCGCAATATACATATCTAAATTATACAATAAATTATTACCAGTTTCTAACGGCGTCTTTCTGGCTGCGAAGTCACACCACGTAGCCTGAAAGAACAATAAAAATAATATTAGACGCAGGCCTAGATTTAGGGGAGCGAACCAGGCACTTGACCGGGCGATAGATTTGAGGGGCGGAAAAATTGATATAAAGAAAATATACATTTTAAAAAACAAATAATAAAATATAAAACATGAACGTGTCATACTTTGTCAACACTCCGCAGGTACTTAAGAAGCTGGGTGACCCTTCTATGACATTGACAAATTACTGCAGACCACTTAAAATTGTTGTAAACCACTTAAAAGTATGAAACGTTGAATCGGATAAATATTGTCAGCAAATTAATGCTAATAATAATAGACTTATAGTTAAACTCAGTGATTAAACTGTTAAAGGATACTAAAGAGTATTTTGAAAAATCACATTCAGATGATTTTTTTAAACAAATAATTATCGATGCAACATAATCGGTCTCTGAAATTAACGGTGAAATCAATTTTAACATTTCGAATAAATATCGCGTGAGATCAAAAAATAGACAGCTTAATATGAGTGTCATGCTTAGCCTATTAACGATCCAAAAGAAAAATACAGAAAAATAAACTTAAGAGAGATGACTAAAACATGTTAATCATTGCAAGGATTTGGAACATATTTTAACTGATGGGGAGTCATCTGATATATATTTATTTATCAAAATTATGATCATGGTGACCTCACAAGTTAACTTAATGCGTCACGATGGCCAAAAGTATAAAATATATTACAATTTTAAAATACCTACAAATTCATACATATATGCGTATACATACATACAAATACATATACGCACTCACACACACACACACATAAACACATAAAAGTAAAAGCATGAAAACAAGATAAAAGAACAGACAAATCACCTCAACAGGTGTGCATTGTACCACACGAATTGAACCAAAGCCCCATATGTGCACGAGAAAATGTCAATATCTCGATGCACAGTATTGAGCAGACGAACGGCCTTTGCCAGAGAAGAGTTGGCAAGTGCTCCAGTCCTAGACTTTACAGTCAAGAACAATGGACGCGACCGATAACTATAACCACTTTCCGGAGCCCACGTTTGGAGCTGTTCGAACACCGAAGAGTTGAGTACGATACCTTTAAACAATTTCAAAAAGTGTTTAATTATACAAGCACTTCTGCGAGTTAACACGAAACGAATCCCAGCGCTCCCAAAATAAAAGCGCTGGAAAACAGGAACGGATAATACTAAGTATAAAAATCGAAGGAATTTACGCTGTACTTTTTCCAGCTTCAATTCATTACATTGACTTATTACGCCTGGAATCTAAATAATACAGTTAGTTTTTAGTATGTTGCGGACTAGAACATCATAAAAAGTGCGCAATACTAAAGTATTCCTGAAGTAGTGCGCATTTTTTAAGATAAAACAGAGCATTTTTAACAATCTGCTGTGAGTCTTTGCAATGTGCTGGTTAAATTTACAATGTTCTTCGTAAGTCACACCAAAATCCTTAGTAAAGGAAGACCTGTCTAGAATATATTCGCCGAGATGGTAGGAATATTCCGCCGGCATCGACGACCTTGAAAATGAAGTTGTGTGATATTTCTTTACACTGAAAGGCAACCGGTTATAACAACCCATTTCCATAAAGAATTGAGATCTTCCTGCAGATCGAGGAAATCTGAAATCGACTGCACTTTCTTTAAAATGTTCAAGTCACCTGCATATAATAAAAAAAATTAAGCGACGCATTGCTGTTTCTATGTCATTAATGAACAATAGAAACAGCAATGAGCCCAAGCTAAATCCTTGAGGTACTCCAGCAGAACTCTTATATCGTTCTGAAAATGTGTTTTCATACTTGACGAACTGATACACCTGCAATAATTAAAAATGTATTTATGTAATATAATTTAAAATCATTTTGCAGATGCTGAAAGCAACGCTATTGGGCTGTAATTATCAATGTAAGACCTGTCACCCTTTTTATGAATCGGGTTAACCTTAAAGCATTAAAAAACTCTGGAAAACAGGAAGATCTCAAAATTAAATTGAATTAAATATATTTTAGCGACGGGATGGCGCCGCCAAATTTTGACCATAACAAATCTAGGCTCCCACAATATAGTGAAGAGGGTTCAAACTACCTTTCAGAATGTAGTCTGGGATAAAATCTGGTCCTGATGAAATAATGGACTTCATTTTTAATTTTGATTTTTATCCCCACTGAATAATTATTTATTCTTCTTCTGTTATTTTTTATATGGCAACATTGACCCGCGGCCATTTCGAAACTACGCAGGAATGGACTGGATCCATTGCAATAAGTGTTTTTCGCAACCTGCGACGTCTGGCGATAGTGGCCCTTTGCATCTAACGTCTTGTGGTCATATTTTCTGTCAAGATTGCCGACATGAAGGTTATAAAAGCGTTTTATTATAAACAAAATCCACACACATCAACATGTGCTCAATAAATTTGCAAATTTGATCGACTGTATTAAAATACGTATTCGCAATTACTCGAAAACCTTCAAGATACTCTTATTATATTATGTTTAGATATTATAAAAACATTCATCTGTTTTCTATATGACAATTTGATTAACAATATATTTTGAAAATCATTTTCAGGAATTAAAAATGGCAAATGTAAAATATGCGATAGCAAATGCAATTGTATTCAACTTGTACATGATGTATGTATGATTTATTATTGAATGCACATTCTAAAATATTAATTATAATTGGTAAATATACCATTTATTGCAGATGAAACCAGAAGTACGTGAATTCTTTACCGAACCAGATGAAATGCTCACTAAGCTCATTGACATTATTCAATTTCAAAAACAACACAGAGCCAAATTAACCGCTTATAGAGTTGCATTGGTATTTAGATTATAGTACCAAATCCATAATTGAGATTATTAAATTTATTTAATTACAGGAGTACAAATACAAACAAACCAAAACGCAAATGAAAAAATTGACTCAGGTGTCTCAAAAAATGTACAGCGACTTAATTCAGCTACAAAAGGAGAATAAAGCACTTAAAGCTGCTCTAACCCCTCAATCTCATACTAGTAATGAATCATTTATTCTACAATATATATCAAACTTATCAAGTATTAAACGAAGTAATGTATAATAGGAAAACCTTCCTTCGCCGCTCACTCCACACCCGTTCCAGTATTCCTTTCACCCACCGATAGCTCGATAATGACTTCTCAGCATCTAAAACATCAGGTTTTTTAATTACTACTCAAGGACCAATTAATTTAACCATTAAAATGTAACGATTTTTAGATCTTCCAATCTAAATTGGTGACGCCACATCGAGTTTCACGTTCACAACATTTAGGGAAATTCAAATCTAAGGAATATGTATGTATGTTTAAATGTTGACTATTTATTTTAAACTATTATAAACATTAATACTTTTATTTCAGTTTAATATAAATTCGAATAGCTGCAAAATTCCAGCGGCTTTGCTGACTCCGTCTTCAACGGCCAGTTCCAGTAACTCTATGTGATTATATATTTATCGACTAAATAAATAAATAATACTGTTCAAATTTAACTTAACTATGTATAATAATTTATCTGTACCGTTCTAACAAATAGTTTCATTAAATTTATATATTTCTGGTTATATAAATATAGTATTTTAATTTTAAACTGTGACTATTGTTTGTATTATTTATGCTCATGTTCTACTAATGAAGGTAGTTGTATAACTGAAAAAATGGTTTAAAGTTTACATTCAGAAAAGATGTTATTTTTGTTTCTCGTTGTGAGATTTTGGAAATCTGGCCATCCTCTAGATCGGAGATTGGCTAACTTTTTTACCCATTACTCCAAAACATATTGATTTACTCCGTTACCCCGTTGATTTGAAATGTATAAAATCATATATTATTTAAATTTGAAAAACTTATTAATCTATTTATAAACAGAACCCAATTATAAATATAAAATCAATTAATACCATCAGTATGAAACAGAAATTCGAGAAAACTTTCTTAAATCATTTTTGATATAATGACATCAAAATTGGGGCATTTTGATGTCAAAGCAATTTAATCTTTAATTTAGTCTTTGGGATCCAATCGATTTCTTTATTTTGTTTTTATATTCATCAGAGTGGAAAATCCTTGTTCACAAAGGTAACAACTTTTTGACTGTTTCCTCATTTTGAAAGCCTTTGCAGTTATTGACATTCAAAAATATGACAGATCTAGTTTGTTACCAAATTCAATCCATGTTTCATTATTGGTTCGAAGTTCATGAAGTGCCTCTGCCAATCCTTGACGCTCTTCTGGTAAAACAACAATTTCACATTCAAAAGGATCTACTTAATTTCAATTTTTAGATTATTCTCTCTCGTCAAAACAGGGAGTTATCTGGGGAGCAGGTAGGAGCATTCCCCCCCCCCCTTTGAATTTGCCCAGAAAAATGCATGTCTAATGACTTTCAACTTTTTCATATGTAGTTATATAGTAAACCCCCCAATAACGCGGTAAATTGGGAACGTGCTATTTGGATGCGTGTAGTTGGTGGACTAGAAAATACTCATATATTTTTTTGCAATACGTACATACGAATCAGGCGCGTGTGGCGAAATATCCTCCCTTTGGCTTGCTCACACATAAAGTAAAGGGCACCCAAATAGCACGTCCCCAATTTACCGTGTTATTAGGGGGTCTACTATACATACATTTACATACATATCATTATTTATTTACATTCGATGTATAAATATTGCAAAGAATGTGTTTTTTCAGTGAAGTTATATTAAGTCCAAATTTATTTTCACCAGTAGATATAATATACATTTATATTTTTTTACTAGCGAAAATATAAATTAACTGACTGTTCAAACCCAAACTTAGCCTAATAAAAGTTCTAAAACTAATTATTTTACTATATTATTTAGAATTTTCATTTGATCAAGTCCAAAATACAAACTATCCTTTGCTATCATTACCAATATTACTACAGATTTTTGATATAAAAGTGTTGGTCAAAGTATATTCAAACCGAATTTTGGTCAATTGGAGGGCGCAAAAACAATTATCACTTCTCAGAAGGCAAAAATCCACGTCAAAAGCAATAAAATCGTCACAGCGCCATCGCAGTTCGAGCGTTCCCCTGCGATGATGCCGACACGATTTTATTGCTTTTAATTATTCATAAGTAAAACAGAGAAGACAACTTTAGATGTAACCATCAATTTGCTCTAAATTATAAGATGCGGATATACATTCGATATATTTATCATCTCCTTTCTATACCTTAAACAAATTTATAGAAATTAGAAATGTCACTATATTTTTTTGTATGTTGAAATAGTGAAAATTATAAGTTATCAAAATCAATAGTTATCATTTACATATGTATAGCGATAACAATTTGAAGACGTCCATGCGCTGCGAGTGTCAGAATAACAATGAAGTAGTTGGAACGTATATGACAATTTTTTTTAAGCGGACCAATGAAATAACAATATGAAATAAAAGATAAGTCTCAAAGTGACTCTGTTAAATGAAACAAAGTATAGTTATTATTTACGATTGTTAACATTTAGCGTAGTATTAGTGTGAAAAAGAAAACAATACATACTTTTTAAATAATACGTTTATTTTACAACTAACTATAATAATTACGCACTAATTATTTTTTCGAATACAAATCATCTGAATCAGAATCACTATCCGACGATGAAGAACTTGTGTTTTCTGCCGACTGTTTACTTGTGTTTTTTAACATTGCAGCCTTAAGTTTCTGCTCTCTGAATTTATTTAAACAAAAATTTTAATTAGCACAACCAGTAAAATAATCATAGCGCATTAAAAAAACTTACGAATTGACAACTTCAATTAAATCAGACACAATTTTATCAGAGACCCAAGAAGATGGATCTTTAGTTGCCGCCTGTTGAATCAAATCGTCCACTTGCGATATTGGTCTGTTCAAAATCACTTGCAGAATCTCTTTTGACGTATCGGCGACTTCAGGGAAACCACAATTTGATAGATACGTTAATGCAACCTATAAAGAAAAAACATTTTATAAATATACAATTGAGTCATTATATATTACACTCAGGCCTCATATAACACGGTCATATGGTTCCACAAAAACGCTGTGTTATACGAGGTTTGAAGTTCATACAAAAATAGGGTTTGCGTTCCAAGAAAAAATCTAAATTAGTTAATACCCTTTATTTCTTAAATAAACAATCAAAAAAATATACATTTTCATGTTTATCGAAAAAAACTTAAATATGTAACATATAATAGATCATTCATTCATCATCGCTATCACTTAAAATTCTATATGATCGACTCTTTTTCGAGATTGGTCGTAAGTTTTCATCATCAGAGGACTCTAGAGTATTTTTGGATTTGACCTTTAAAAAATCTGTAATAAGCGATTGTCTTTGTCCATTATAGGATCATTTTCTATAAAAAAAATGTTCTAATTTATCAGCCAATTTCAAGCTATCATTTGTTGTTTTTAATGTGAAACATTTAACTACTTCGCTGCAACTGCTTTCTGAGTCATTAACTATGGTAGTTTCATCCAACATTTCGACTAATTCTTCTTCGTTCAACGTCGACCTTCCAATATTTCTCTGATATATTGAATATCCATATCATTAAATCCTTCTCCACTAATACCACGACAAATGTTAATTATTCTTTGGTATTCATTTTCTATTGGTGGTACAACATTTTCTCCAGTGACTACTTCTGGCCACAGCTTTTTCCAGCAAGAATTTAAAGTCGATTGATTTATTTCTTTAATGGATGCAAAGACCATATCGATACAATTTCGAATAGAAAATTTTTTCCAAGCTTGTGTAACTGTTAAATACTCATCTTGTCATAACGCGATCCATATATAATATATATAAATCAAACATATTAATTAATTTTTAATTGTTGTTTTTTTTTCTGAAACCGCGTTATATAAAACGTGTTGTACAAAAATATGTCATAATTCATCAACCGTGTTATATCAAAACTGTCTTATATAAAACCGTGTTATACAAGGCTTTGGTGTATTATATAAATATTATCAATACTTACAGCTGAATAACTTGGATTTCCTTCTTTCAAAGCTTTCTTTGCAAAATATATAAGCGATTGGGGAGAAGACGGAACTCCAATACTGCCACCAGCATTTGAAAGTAATTCAACGATTACGTTAGCGTCATTTATTCTTCCAGCAAAACTTAGCAGCATAACAATATCATTCAGCATGGAACCAGTCCATCTAAAACGAAACAAAATGTATTAAAAAATCTATATATACATAACCTTAAGTATAATTCTTCATAAAATAATTCATACTCAAATTGTCCTTTCTGATTTTCAGAAGCTTCCACATGTTTCCATATAGTCCATGCAATCTCGCCAAAATTATCTTTGACAGAAAACCCTGGTTTATCGTCGACTGACATAATTTGATTCTTAGCTGATGTCTCTTCTATAGAATTAAAATAGCAAATAACATTTTTTCGATAACAAGTCATTATAATATTTATGAAAATTTTTAATTATTACCTTTAGGTGTTACCATTTCGTCCAATGGAAGGTTACGAACCATCGATTGTAAGAAAAACTGCACAAGCGACTGTCTTACAGAATGACCAAATAGAACGATGTGTGACCATATTAGTGAATAATGCTCGCAAGCACCGCTGATATCAAGTGCTTTCACTACCTAAAAAGCAATAAGATTGTTTCACCTTATTTAATTTTAAATAGAAACTATGACAAGCACATTTTTGACATAATACTAAAAATCGAAGGGTCATCTTATGCTACCTGCTGCATGACAATGAACAGTTTTGCAAGAATTTCGAGCAACGCGAAATTAAAAGAAAAAATGTTTATTTAATTAAAAGGAAAAATATAAAAAATGTCAAAATTAGACTATCAATAGTTTTCAATGTGTGCATCAGCTAATGAGAGTCAAATTAAATTTATCGTATGGTTATATCAGGTTGAAAAATCTAAATAAAAAAATCTCCATTTATGTGTCTCTATTCAAGGAAAAAAAATCAATTAGTGAAATTTGTTTTCATATAAGACAAACATTCCATAAGGCAGCATAATAAGCTGTTGTTTTTGTGGGTATATACTACATAACTTGTAGTTAAACATCAGAAGTCAGAAAATATAGATTCCGCTCGATACGTGAATTACCATCAGCGAACATGACGAGTGAGTGCTATCTGACCTGTTGAGTGTTAAGTAGACAATTTGCTTAAAAGTAAACATAAGTTTTCAACTTTTTGTATGTAAAATATTACTTGTTTATTAGATTAGAATTTTGAATAACTCTCATATATAGAGATAATTATTAGTCCCGCGTTGACCAGAACTCCTCGCCGTCTTGAGTTTGATATATCATATAACATAACTATTAATAAAATTACCTCTTCTATGACTGATGCATCAGGCGTATATAAGTGTGGAACATAACTGTGGTACATTTCCATGAAAGATTCGATCAAATCATATCTAACCATTACAATAAAGTAATTGCGGTAATAAAAGTTTTCATTGTACACATCTCCAATTAGGTTATAGTTTTGTTCGTGTAACAGCAAATTATGTATCCTTTGGGCCAACACGATATCCTAAAATCGACGGTCTAGTCATGAAAATGTTAAAAGATAATGCAACAACATAAAATGAAAATTACTTGAGTATGGTAACGGCAAATTTGCATGGCGGTTGTAAAAAACAACATGTCTTTCGGATGCACAATGCTCCAAGATTTATTTTCAATTTTATCCATTATCGTGTTTAGAACATCAGACTTTTTGTTTCCTAAAAATTCAATATTATATTAATAATCATATGTAATAACGGAAATAGATTGAAAGACCATACTTTCTCTATAGAAAATTTTTAAGACAAAGCACCATGTCGCTAATGATGGTTCAACTTTGCATTTGTCCACCAATTCGGCGATTGTTTGTAAAGCGTAATCTTGAACCAAAGGCGAACCCATCAACTCTATAGATTCCAGAATGGCATTTAAAGTATTAGTATTTGGTGATAATCCCTGCAAAACAATGAACAAATAGTTGGAATGTAAAATAAATAACGAATATAAAATATCGATCGATTCTCACCTCTTCATTCATGGTAATCAATATATCGTTGATCAGCTGCCACTGCAGTTCAAATTTCTCGTTAAGGAAACCGACAATGGATAAGAGTCCATTGTAAGCATTGACACTCAATGGAATTTTCTGTTGCTTGCATTCGTTATACATTTCATAGGCTTTATCAGCCTGAAAGTGTTTGCACATTCCTTGAATCATAGCACAATACGCTGCGGGTGTTTTTTCAGACATACTATGAAAAACTTGGGCTGCCAAACTATCTTTCCTGTAATAATTTTAATTTAAATTAATCAATATACTACAATTAGCATCGTATTTATTTAAAAAATTAGCGGAGAGTATGTTTATAAAATAAATGGATAAACTACTGGGCAAAATCTTTAAAGGAGTATTAAAATGCTTATTTTTTATCGGTAAAAGTGTATAGCCTTTAATAAGGAATATGTTGAAATATGCAGTATTCATTTTGAAGAAATATTAATAAATGAGAAAAATGCAGGGCAATTCCTAGAACTTGGATCAATTTATGACATAATGTTCGCTAGACTACATTTCGTGTGTTCTTGCAAATTAACACTCATTTTATTTGAAAGGCAAATATATAGATATTAAGCAATTAATGTGTTTTGACTTTTAGCTTTGTAGTTAATTTTTTGTAACAACACTGCTGCAGCTTTAATTATTATAGATTTCTCTAAAACTGTTCCGAAAAATTGACATTATAAATGTCTCAGCTAAGACCGTTAGTCAGCTGATCCATCTCTGTTTCAAAATGTTGGCCATTCAAAAAAATAATAACAACGTTAAAAATAAATCCTAATGAAAAAATATCATAAATAACAAAAATGAGAAAAAGCTTTTTTTGATAATATATTATATGGGATATAAGTAGGGATTGCAATAATACCCGGATTTTCAATACCGGTATTACCAAGAGAAATAAGTCAATACCGGTATTATTGACATTATTAATATTTTTTTTACTAATTGGTAAAAAAAATCGAGTTGAATGCTTAATTGCTAAGTTTATACTGTAATATATTGTTGAATGTCGATATATGCTTGCGAATTTTGCAAAAAAATTTTAGGATTCAAGAGTTGAAATTTTTTTGAGGATATTGAATGAGTATTCTAACTATTGCCATCTTCATATATTTTTGTTGTAAATATAATAAACAAACAAGTCAAATTTTAATTTAAGTTGCCGATATTTTATTTGTTTATACATATTTCGTGTTTCAAACAATGAGAAGGTTTTAAACAATCTGCGTCACATTCAGGTACTTGTAAAAATATTTTATATGCTGATCCGTTATTGTGTTGTCTACGAGTACTAATAAAACTTAAGACTTCTTTATTATTCTTCTTTTGGAACAATAAGTCTAGAAAATCATCGTCTTTGATCGACCGCTTAGAATGCCTCCTAAATTTAGCACCACTCGCCAATTTATTGCAATGAAATATATTCTAATATTACTTATTATTTTTTGTCAGTTATGATTTTCCAAAAAAAACCTTATGAGAAAGATGTGCATAGAAAATTGTAAATCTGTTTGTCTAAAATGCGACATATTTTTTTTTAAAAACATATAATTATAGAAAGCAAAGATAGATACTATAAGAAAATACATATTAAACTCACTTCCATTTAACGATTCTTTTGTTAGTATTGATTCCTGAGCTTTGAAAGAATCTCCTTTCTTCGAGCAAATCTTCTTGCAATGGTTCTTCTTCGTTGTAAAAACACATCATTTCCAAAAACTGTTGTCTAGTTTCCGCACTAATACTTACCGGATCTTTAGCATCGAGCAATTTATAAACAGTCATAGCATCTGCGATGTAACGGTTTTGCATCACTTTTATCAAATCGTTTTCCGTTACCTGAATAAAATCCAATAATTTATCACAAATAATCAAAGAATTTCACATATCAAATTAAAGTACTAACAATGCTATCTTCGTTGTAAATCGGTTTTGGTATAAACGCTTCTATCGCAGGCTCCGCATTTTGGTACAAGCTTTTTTGCCTAAGAGGAGGATCAGATTCTGTGTATAAAAATAGATCCCTGTGTTCTTGTTTCACCCATTGCGCAGCTTTCCTTCCAGACTCTTGCGATAATGCATAAATCCTCTTCTTAACATTAGACAATGGATAAAGATATGGATCGTCGTGATACCTGTAATGAAAACGATCCATTAAAATAGCAAATCTTGAACCACAATTATATATTAAAAAAATACTTGTAATGAGGAGCTGTTGGATCTCTTTTGACTGTTTTAGCCAAAGCTTCTAAAATCTCCGTGGGCCCTCGAGGAATATACTGAGGAATTATTACATTGTCAGACTCGACTAGTTCTGATCCTTCTCCTGTAGTTGTTGAATATTTGGCCCTTGTCAAACTCGGAAAATTACCACATGTCGACTTTGCTAGTCTAATAATTATAAACGAAAAGTATTTATGTTAAAATATAATAAAAAATATGTGTATTTATTTTTATTTGTTTAAGATGCACATAAGATGTATTCTTAGCGAAGAAAATGTATAATTATATACTTTACCGCAATTTCCTTAAAATAATAAACGACATTATCAGGCAAATGCACTATTTTGTAAAATTTCAATATTCTAGGCGAGCATAACCTAGAAAATTGACGGTATTGGTTTTTAGTGTTGCCTGTAGAGAAATAGAGAGTTGTCAGAAAAAGTGATAATGATAAAAAATTTTAATAATTTATTTTGCAACAGCAGTTATCGAACTAAGTGTATCATACAGAAATAAACACGCTAAAGAATATTAATAATAATTTTAAATTTAAATACTAATATCTAAGATTTTGTACAGTTAATTTTCCACCAAATAAAAAGAAAATGCACAGCAATGTAAAAATATATATTATTAGAGTATCTTTAATAGGAAAGCATTGTTTTCAAAAACAACTGTATGCATGAATTATTTTTATTTCTACTGCGTAATTATTTGGCCAAATGTTTATTTCTTCAGCATAAAATATTTTTAACGTACATCAAACAAGCAATTTTATTTTAACTTATAAATATAATTTTTATTATTTCCTAAAATAAATATTACAAAAGCACAATAATGTACTCGGCGGTATTCATAAATTATGTCTCAGGTTTAGGGGGGAAAGGAATCTTTTGAAAAATATAAAATCAAAAAGGCAACAAGAAATTATAATTCAATTGAAAAATATTTATTTTTTTTGGATTATTGTACACTTTAAAGCAGGGGCTCCCAACCTTTTTGTATCCTAGAGCGCATTTTACAATATCAGTAGGGCGGCGGGCACCACCTGACTCGTCAAAGATTCCTTTTTTGCCACTTACAGGAGCAATAATAGGAAAAAAGTCGGCGATCTCGGCCGATTTCAGTTGTAGCTTCGGTTCAGACAACTTTGAGAGAGTGTAGTAGAGGCTTAACAAATAATTAAAAATAATATTAATTTTTAATTAGTGTTTGTGAAAAAAATTCCATTGCGGTCGAATAGTGGCGGGCGCACACAAATCAGTCCGCGGGCGCCATGGCGCCCGCGGGCACGGGGTTGGGAACCCCTGCTTTAAAGCAAGAGTGGCCAATAAATTAAACATTTTTCCGGCCTGCGAGACTCATCACAATCCACACATTTTGTCAAATTCGGAATTCAATTTTGGCGATGGGAGGCAACGGGTGGCAATTAGACACAGATTGAGCCGCTGTAGTAATGTTTTATTGAACGATTTGAAATTACATATTTATAAATATACGGGGCGCGCGACGACGCGCGTACCAACGCACAGAAGATTGCTAAGAGAGAGAAAAAATCCGTTACGCTAGTGTTAACAAAGTGCCGCTAAGTTTTGGCCATAACAAAATCTAAATTAATATATATATAAATAGGCCCCCTACACAATGATTGCTAAAATATTTAAATGCAATTTTAGCAGTGACTTGATTGTAAAATATTGTCGAAATGCTTAAATAAGTTATTATACGTTATCGATATATCTGGTGAGTATAGTGGATTTGGCCATATTTCATAGCCTAATTAACTCATTTTTTGTAAGGTAAATCGTGCAATTTATCACGCATTATCGTGTAAGAGAACAAGGAGAATTTAAACAAGCAATATAAAACAATTGTTCCATGAAACGAATTGCTTGTGCATTACTATTGGACAGATTAGGTGCGAGCGAGGATTGGTCAGAACAATGAACATCTTATGAAACAAACTATTTATTTAAATGCACATATCTCTTAAAATAATTCTCTATTATAGAGCACCTTATCGATTGTTCAGTGCGGAAATCGTATAATAAATAATAATTTTGTTTATTGATGGATATTTCGTGAGCTAAAAAAGATCATCTCGGGCACTTTTGTTCAAGGAAGACAAAGAAGCACCAATTTTTTTTTAAATTACCGAAAACAATATGCATACAACACACGGAGACAATTATCTATTTTAATAAAATTATATTTAACTGGTTGACGAGATACATAATCTAATAAATTTTGTTCTCTCATCTAAAAAATATTCATTCTAGTTTCCGATTTTTCTCTCTGGCCATATTAGTATTGACAAGCGTTCTGTAACATTTTGAGGTTATGTATATCAGTAGGATACTAAACCCCATGAGAAAAATTGTCTCATTTAGTAGACAATTTCCACTTCTTACAATAATAAATAGTTAGTACAATATCAACTATTTATGTTTCAAAAACACGAAATATCAATTTGATGAATGTGTGTTTGTTTACAGGTAAATTTTACTCGACAAAGCGTAAAATGGATAAAGCGTACAGAGACAATATAGTATGGGTAGATCTAGAAATGACCGGTTTGGATATAGACAAGGATCACATTTTGGAAATCGCTTGCATCGTGACAGATTTAAAGTTAAACATCATCGCCGAGGGACCTGATATTATCATCCGCCAAAACGACGAGATTCTCACATCCATGGATCAGTGGTGTATCGAACAACACGGAGAGGTAATAACTGCTTATACTGAATATCTTGAACGTTAAATTCATAATGTATATTCCTGTAGACCGGATTGACAGAGGCATCTAGAAATTCAGCAATCAATTTATCAACAGCAGAGGATCAAATATTAAGTTTCATCAAACAATACACTGTAGAAAAAGCAAATCCATTAGCTGGAAACAGTATTTACATGGATCGCTTGTTCTTGAGAAAGTACATGCCTAAAATTGACCAACATCTAAATTATAGAATAATTGACGTGTCGACGATCAAAGAACTGTGTAGGAGATGGTACTCCAAAGTGTACCAAGACGTTCCAGAGAAAAAATTGACTCACAGGTCTCTCGCGGACATAAAAGAGAGTATCGAGGAGTTGAAGTATTATAAAAGTAATATATTTAGAGAATAATAAACATTTATTTATTGCAACTTGTTTCTTTTATTTTTATATATACATATCTATAACATCTCCCAAATATTAAATCGGTTTTATTTTAAATAAAAGCTTAGAAACTATTAATAAATTATTATTTGAGTAATGATTTATAACAATTACAAAGCTACCACGATGGCAGTCAACAACGCCGTAGCTGCCAACATAACATAGCCGGTGTTATATACTCCTTTCACTGTCAAAAAGCTTCCGGTGTCCCATATGAGATGCCTTATTCCGTTGCACCAATGATAGCACAAAGGAAAAGCGAGGATAAACTTGGTAGCGATTAGCACAGAAGGCGATATATGCATTCCTTCCATCATAGTCAAATAATGATTGATGTCGTGAGGTAAAGCCACAGCTCCGATCCCCAATGCCATCATATTAACTGACAATGCTATTCCTAAAAACGTTACGATTCAAATTAGTGATATGACGTTATATAAAGTGTATTTAATATAAACTCTTACCCGTGAATCTATGAGAAATTGACATCATGGAAGTAACCTGCGGTTTGTAAATGGTCAAATGAGGCGATAGCGGCCTTCCTATCTTCATGTTGTGCAAATCATAATCTCCATGCTGATCTTCTGTGGCTTTACGTGCGACAATCGTAACCGATCGAGATGCGATTACCGAATTGAAAGAGTAACGTAGAGCCAACGGATTCAGAGAACGTCCTAACGCAAAGCTGAAATAACACGTGACACATATCATAAAAGTATAGTTAAAAAATATATTACATAACTAGAAAGAAGACCGTCACAATAAAACTGTATTTATCGTTTACGTTTATTGCCGTTCACTCATAATTAACGAGTTAAAATAATAGATTACCTTCTGCAAAGGGCAGACATCTTGACAATTATATATTCTGACAGTTCTCAGTTCAAGTGCCACCCAGGTCAGCCAACCTTCAAATTTTATTTACGATTTGTTACACTTTTTTCTTTTGGTCTTAACGCGATGTTTTAGGCGCTGTCATATTTAGATAAAATTAAATAATAATTTATTTAAATACAAAATATAGAAAAGTTTAAAATTAAAATACTTTATTTCTTGATATTAAAATATATTTATTTAATTTAACGTAGACAAAGATATATTACTTAAAAGTAGATGAGTTTTTATGTAAAAGTATAAAATATTAAACACATCCAAACGACTATTATATTAGCATTATAATATATACAACACCTAGGTTCCATAAAAACCTTTGTGTTTTTCAATTTTAATCATGATTGAAAATAATCAATATTAACTCCCACGGCAGTCTTTATAGTGCTGTTGACATGTGACTGAAAAAAAGAATGAGAAATAAAATCTGAAGAATTCGTTAAAAAAAGATGTTTAAGTACGCCGACACGCATGACAGAAACAGTGCACGCTAAATAGAGGCACAGTAGATAATTAGTTTTAATTTTATTTTTACTGTATTTTTTTAGAAGTAAATTAATTTATATTAAACGTAAATGAGACAAAATAATAGCAGTTTTTATTTTTTTAAATATCATTTTTTTCGAATAGTTATCAACACTTATTCAAAGAAGAATAGACCATTCGAATACTTATTTACATCAGTGTACATGTTCTAATATCACAAATATTTCATCTATAGAATGATCCATTCAAAAAAAGGACAACTTGGTCTTTCAATAGCATTGTGGGGGGCTATTTGTTTATTTATTTTATTAAGGCCAAAAGTTGCCAGCACTCTGGTAACACTGACGTGACGGCGACGAAGGACAGCACATTTCTTTTATATGACGTCGACTTATTATGGCCAAAAATTGGCGGCACTCTGTCAGCACTAGCGTGACAGACATTCTTTTTTTGGTAACTCCGGTGCGGGCCCACGCCCCGTTCAATTGCAAAACACCATGTATCTTCAAATTTCAATAAAAAATACTACTGCAGCGGCTCAATATGTATCTAATTGCCACCAATCACCTCCTGTCATCAAACATACTCTTAAAAAATATAAAATGACAAATTCAAAAAATTATCAGTACTTTTTTACTAACTTAATTTAACTCATAGGACGAGCAGTGCAGTGCTTCAAATATTACTCTGTAATAATATTGAGTTCTAAGGCACCTTTGAGTGTTGTGAATATCATTTTCAGAATAATAAATACCCACTATATTTAATTCATTTCTAAGAAAACTCATCCAGGATTCTAATCATTATGAAAGGGATTTAGTAAATAAATAAAACGAAATCTCACACTTTGAAATATAGGACAAATTCATAATGTACATAGTTTCCGTACAATTCGTTAAAATACGCACGTTTTATAAGTAACATCTTTTGGATATTATTTTACATAAATAAATAATCTCACTAAGTACACAAAATAATACAAGAAATGATCTATTTTTTTCTTTTAATCACATCAAAATCAGTAAATGAGTATTTGTTGATTGTGCGTTCATTAGTAAAAACTGAATCGGTTATCTCACTCATCGGACTGCCAGTATTCTGAAGCCAATGTTTCCTGCAATCATAATTGTGTTACAATTTCTAACTACAGACTAAGTAAATATAAAATTTTGACATACATCAACTTCATTTTATCTTCTGGGCCTTCGGCTTGTCCTTGAACTGTATCATGAGGTGTGTTTTTACACCAGCCTTTGATTCCTAGTCTTTTTGCTTCGTCAACAGTGTGCTAGACAAAACAAATAGTTTATAAATTACATATAATGAGTGTTCAAGGGTGGCATTTTTAACCAATACATATATAATTTTCACTATTTCGGGTATTCCTTCAAGAACAGCGGCTCTCAACCTGGGTCCACAAGAAATGAGCCCATATTTATACTATTTATATTTTGGTTCATAAAAAAAAATTAAATTATAAATTTTAATGGCTTTCAAGGGTTAAAATTTATTTTTAGTTTGTGATAATATACTTTGGGTAAAATATGGGATTTAGCGTCCTTTATTGGTTTAATTTGGCATCACTGCATTCTCACATACACACATTCGTAATTTGTCCCGCTTTAACCCGCTTCGATCCAATTAAAAGTTAATTTTATTTTTAAAAGTGATTTAAATAAGAAAGAAAGGGAACAAACAATATCAGATTTTTTTTATTTATATATGATTAAAACTAAAATAAATACAATAACCTTTAATGGTTTAATTTTTAAAAAGTTTAGTTTTTTTGTCGGTGTACTTCCTGAAGTTTATCAATTATTTTCGAATAATTTAAAGAAATACTTACTGTTAAATTAACTTTTTATATTATTTTCTATATTAATTAAATTAACCTTTAAAAATAATATAGCTTCGTATATCAAAAAAATTGTATTATATATAATTCATAGATGAAAGAGAATGTTGAAGAGGCAATTTAGAACCGGCCGCGGACTTTTCATATCGCACTTGCATGATTTTGTGTACAATAATTATTATCGACATGAAGATATATTCAAAAATTCCATTATAACTTTTAAACAAAATTACCAACAATAAAAAAACTCTTTATTTTATTTATTCTTCATTCACATGCTACGATTAGATTTAAAAGCTATAATAAAAAAGTGGGTTAAGCATCCAACTACGTGTGTGAGTGTGCAATGATGCCAACTAAACCAGCATAATAATGAAGTACGCTAAAACCCTATATTACCATACTTAATCGTTTGTTATAACGATTAAATCGACCAGGAAGTGGTTAATGAATAAAAAAAAAACGAACATATAAATCAGGTTTACTATATCATTCGTTTCATATTTGTGCATTATATAGAATGACGATATAAAAAACATTAGATGCGAAAACTAACCTTACGAAAGAAAACTCCCTGTACTTGACCGAATATTTCAAAATCGAAAGCAGTTATATTTTCCGTCATTTTAATTCCCGATCCAAACGATCTAAATACACAAATCCACGATAGCGAAGCTATCAGAATGTTGTGCTTTAGCATCCAAGGCGACCGATTATAGACCAAGCAAAATTTAACTTGACAGCTAAAAAATAATGCTGCCAGAATAAAAATAAAATTCTACTTTTATTCTTGTAAAATGATACTCTAATTAAATTGCATTTTATACAAACATAATGATAATTCGCTAAAATTTAAATATAAATATTTTAATAAAAGTCAGTTACGATTAAGTTTCATCAAATAAATCATCATACTATTGGGCCCTATTTATATTTATTTATTTTATAATGGAAAAAACTTGGCGTAACTCTGGTAACACTAACGTGACGATGGCAAATTCTTTTGGTGGGCTTCGACGGATAAACTACGGCCGGTGCTGCCTCGTCTACCGTTCATTTTCATATTCCAACATGTAACTATGTACTCTCAATAAAATACTACTGCAGCATCTCAATCTGTGTCTAATTGCCACCCGTCACCATTCAATAAAAATCCAATCGTTCAATAAAAAAATCCAATTTATAAGTTTTAATATAATTTTGACTAATATATATAGCTTCTTAATTTTAAATGTTTTTAAAATTAAAGTAATTTAAAATTATTGAAAAATAACCTTAAAAATGAATGCTATTCCCTCAAATAAATTATATTTTTCAATGGCAAATTTTTGCACTGCTTGGTCAATTTGGCCTGGATTTTTGCTAAATAAAATGCACAAACCTTTAAACTATCGGAAATAAAAAAGAAAAACAGCAATTTATTAGTAAACTATCCAAAGATTCCGCGCTAAGCCGCCAAATTGCTTTAACCCTTTGAACGCGGAAAGCGACTAAAGTCGCCAAATTGATTTTTTTATCTGTTTACGCAAAAATCAGTAAAAAAAATGCTTTACAAGAAAAAACTTTTTTTTGTGAATAAACATATAATATCATTTTAAATGAATAAAAATCAAAACATTTAAACACAGTATCAAGGTAAAATTTGCATTTTTCAAAAAAAAAAAACAATAAAATATAGTCGCATCATTTCCATTAAATTATATGTATTTGCAAAAATAACCAAAATTCCACCTCTATTTACCCCACAAATTAATACTCACAAACCACCTTCGACTTTTAAGTTGCCCCATCTATTATAAATCAATCGACTTAAAATATATATTCATATAAATTAGTCCGATTTATACATCTGAATTGTTCTAACATATCTATTTGGCTCGTGTCTTATAAGTTAGTCGAACCCTAAACTAGAGAAACTCTATTTTTAAGTATTGGGATGCGCGGACTGGTTAATAAAACATATCTGGATCCAAACACGTTTATTTCACTTTCTTAAAGATTTTTCGAACACACAGCCCCGTTTAACTGTGCCAACATCAGTTTTCGCTTCCTGTTCGCCCTACAGTAAGGGGGCGTTTGCAAACACAACATGTTAATCTAGCGTCAACATACCCCCTACATAATGACAGGCACACAGCGGGCTTTAAAAGTGTTTATCTTCACATTAAAACTCAACAACACTATGTTTAATTACAGGTTTTATACGTAACAATTGCAATTCAATAATAATATGAACAAAACAGGTACAAATTCGTCTCTCCATATTATGAAGTATCCTGCTGAGGAAGAATTGTTAAGGCGTGTCAATCAGGAGGAGGCTAAGGTTCGGGTTTTAAAATAACCGTTTTAATACTGAACAACTTTAGATCTCATGATATCTAATGATATGAGCATGGTGGTTCAACAACTTGAATGTATTAGATCCCCAGACAAATCATCACAGGTCTATCTATGGTTTTTTTGTGCCATGGAAAGAGCGTTCGAGGAAACGAAAGTAACAGAACACTAAAATATTTGTTCTGACTCCAAGTATGGTTGACTCACTTTAAGCCATTGCATTTGGCATGAGTTACCGAGACTGAAAGAAGTCAATGTGTTGAAACGCAAACAGTTTGTTGCTTTATGATGGGCTGACATACTTCGAACCATTACTCCGTGGCTTGGAAATGGTGTTCATCAACTGGTACAGAGTTGCCCAGATAGAAGTGAGGATCCTTTAATGTCAACGTGACGACAAAACATCCTAATTAATCACTTTCGTTAGTCTCTTGAAGGAATGAATGATGTGCTTGGGTTTGTAATTCCTCAACTCGACTGAATTTTTGATGTGATTATGATGATGGACCAGAGTCTGCATTGATTGACTGCATTTCTTTGAAACAGTATCGGTCGACTTGTGTGGAACAAGCACTGGCATGTTTTCTGCAAAGATGCAGATGCACAAACGTCAAGCGAAGATTGCATTAAAAATCACTATAAGTTTTCATATATTTTAAAAGATGGTCTTTACTTTTTAATGCTTTTCCAGGTGAGTTTTTAAATGTTTTGTAAGATAGGATTTGCATTTAAATGTTTTTTCACATTTTAAACAATCAAAGTCACAAACATCACTATGGGTTTCCATATGTCGTGTAAGATATTTTTTATAATAATATGCTTTTCCACATTTTTCACATTTATAATTACGAACCCTATTATGAATTTTCATATGTTTTGAAAGTAAGGATTTAATTTTGAATGTTTTTACACATTTTTCACATTTGAAGTCACGTAAATTGGTATGAGTTTTCATATGTTGAGAAAGATAGTCGTGACTTTTAAATGCTTTTCCACAACTACGACATTCAAAGTCACAAGTAACGCTATGAGTTTTCATATGTTTAAAAAGTGAGAATTTAAATTTAAATGTTTTTCTACATTTATCACATTCAAAGTCACAATCGTCACTATGAAATTTAATATGTTGTAAAAGATGGGATTTACATTTGAATGCTTTTCCACATTTTTCACATTCAAAGTCACGAACATCACTATGAGTTTTTATATGATTAAAAAGTGATAATTTCATTTTAAATGTTTTCTCACATTTATAACATTCAAAGTTATGACCATCGCTATGAGTTTGCATATGATATGAAAGACGTTCTTGACTTTTGAATGCTTTTTCACATTTTCCACATCCAAAGTCACGAACATCGCTATGAATTAGCAAATGTCGTATTAGATTTTTTTTATATTTTAATTCTCTACCACATTTATCACAGCCAAAAATACTACGAGATTTTATATGATGTGAAAGTTGTATTTTAGAATTCAGTTTATGACTATGACTTTTCATATGCCATAAAAGTGATTTTTTTGCTTTAAATGCTTTTCCACATTTTTCACACATAAAGTCATAAATATCGTTATGAACTTTCATATGTTTCGAAAGTAAGGCTTTTATTTTGAACGCTTTTCTACATTTTTCACATTTGAAGCCATATACATCGATATGAGTTTTCATATGCTGTAAAAGATAGCTGTGACTTTTAAATGCTTTTCCACATCTTTCACATTCAAAGTTACGAGCATCGCTATGAATTTTCATATGTACCGTGAGATAGTTTTGGCATTTGAATGCTTTTCCGCAAAGGTTACATTCAAAGTCACGAATATCGCTATGAGTTTTAATATGTTTTAAAAGTTGCTCTTGATATTTGAATGTTTTTTCACATGTTTCACATTTTAAGTCACGAATATCGCTATGCATTTTCATATGCCTTAAAAAGCTGCTTTTGAATTTAAATGTTTTTCCACATTTATCACATCCAAAAGCAGTAAGACGTTTTATATTGTATGAGGGTTGGTTTTTGATATTAAATTCATTGATATGCCTTTCCATATGCTTTGAAAGTGAGGATTTATATTTGAATTCTTTTCCACATTTTTCACATTCAAAGCCACAAACATCACTATGAGTTGTCATATGCAGAGTAAGATATTTTCTGGAATTGAATGATTTTTCACATTTGTCGCATTTATTTTTAAAAGAATTGTCCTGCATACGTTCAATTATGGTACATTTATCCCTTTCTAATTTCTAAAATCAAAATTTATTCATAAGATAAGTTCTTAATATCGAAATACCTAAAAATCAATTTGATTATTACTTTGTCGATGTTGAAAATTTGCTGAGATAAATCATCCAAATCGCAAGTATTAGCCTTAAGTATATCTTTAACATCGTGCGTTTCTGAAATCATATAATAAGCAATAATTAATATATATATACATATATATATATATATATATGTATATATATAATAACTTTTAACAGTATGTAGTATTATTAAGTATGATTAACCTATCTCAAACATGTCGTTTACATCGTCTATGTTTGTATCCTTGCTCTCGTATTCACATTTTATATTTAAGAACTAAAAAAAAACACTTATTAAAATCATATTTGTTAATAAATGTTATATATTACGTTTCATTACCTCGACTTTACATTTAAAAGTCTCCGTTAAAGCAAATGTTTCTTCTTCGTTTTCTATGTCAGCTTCTGTAAAGATGAAGTTTAATACTAACAAGAAACATCAAATTAATGCATGCCTTTAATTTAAATACAATAGATTTCGTTTGTAAGTTTTAATATAAATTATTTTTACGAAGAAACGATAATAGCCGACTATCAAAAATTTAAAAGAAAAAAATAGATACCGGTTTTGATAAACGCCATAGTAAATGAGTGTCAAGTTGACAACAGATGTCAAAATCGCTTATAACCAAATACCTATGTGGTCCAAATACGACGAATTATCGAGCTTGCAAAAAGTTCAGGATTATAAACCATTCATAGAATAATCGTTTGCGTGGAATGATTGTTTAAACCAATTTTATTTTTTATGTAAACAATTGTTTTTTTACATTTTTTTGTGTTAAGCATGTAGCGAAGATTCTCTATTCCCCTTCCCACAAAAAGTTAGCGCTTCGGTGCTGGCAATAAATCCAGTTTAAAAGCCCAAGTGTTTTATTTTTACCTTTTAAAGCAAGTTAAAGTTCTTGCGACCTTGACCCTCTTGTAAAGACCGTCTTAACGAGGCTTCGAAAGACCAGTGAAACTCAAAGTTTCCCTTTAAACTGTATACAGCTATAAGCACACTTGTGTGCGATCTGCTAACTCACCACATACGTTATTAGTTTGCATATTTTGTTTTTCTTCTAAAAAATCATCATTTTTTTCTGATTCTCAAGTTCCACCAGAACTTCGTTGCTTAATTGCATTGAAAACGAAATCCTCTTTTTTCAGATTAGATTAATATCCAATTATTTGATAATTTCGATTAGTTCGCTGATAACGTCATCAACTTCTTTAGTTAGCATACTATCTCCGATTTTTTACGTTAATCATCGTGGACACATAACTTTCCCTCCGAGCCCTACCAATATTTTTAACAGATTTGTAAATGTCATATTTTTTCAGAATTACGTCCACAATTTGACGTTTCATCAATTTCTCTAACTAGTTTCTTGAACGTAGTCCGTAGTTATTAATTATTAAATATATTATGGGAGCCTATTTATCCATTAATTTAATCATTTATTATGGGGAAAACTTGGCGGCATTCTGGTGACACTGGCGTGACTGCGGCTGAGGGCAGCACATTTTTTTACTGAACTTCAACGTGAATACAACGGCTGGTGGTGCCTCGTCCACCGTTCACTCGCGTATATTTCAATAAAAACAAGTAAACTAGTATAAACTTTTAATAAAAATATTACGTCACCATCCATTCGCGTAAATGTTAACCGCGACATATGTCCCGACTGTGCAGGGCCAGTTCTGAGCATACACAACCAATTCACTCGCATAGGGCATCATGCTAATAGTAAAAATTTAATAAAAACAGACGTTGATAATATTTTTATTCTAAAATGTGAAATTTCAATAAAACAATAAACAGTATGTTATTATATTTAAAATATTTTTCTTCCTCTTGAATAAGATCAGAAAAAAACCAGACTAAAAAAAAGGAATTTATACATGCTTTTTAATTCGATTTTAATATACCAGTTTTTACTGTGATAAATTAGATGTTGCTTGATTTTTCAATTCCCAGAAACATTTTCACCACATAGAAATATTAACTTTATTGATAAAATTTACTATTGTCCCAATACGAACAATATGCCAAGTTGTTTAAATTTTTCTTATCGTTCAATATGTCTAAAACCTATGAGTCTTCGTGTTAAAAAAAAACACTGTGGCAACCTTAGAAACCTTACCATAAAACGTAAGGCGAACCTTAGTATAAAATCCCGAACGTATTATCTGTGCCGTTTACAATAGATCCCGATTTAAAAATAAAATGAGATACATCACTAGTGCATTATCTTAATATTCCTTTTAGCTAGACGCTAGAACTCTGTTTTATCTGTACGTGTATAGAACGAAAACTAGTTTTAATACAAGTTAATTGTAGAGCGATGATTATGGGTGGTCGCTACAATTTAATCACCCAATAAATTATACATATTCCTTGATCCTTGATCTTGATGTATTTGGTGTTCCTAGGTTTTTTCTTTTTACACCTTTATCTGTCTTATACATATTGTCATAAGTGTATTTATATGTATGTATTAATGGATATTTTTATTTAATGTATTATTTCATTTTACTTATTTATAATTGTATTGTACCGCATATGTATATCAATCTAATGTCCCTCGACGAAACTAAAATATCATTATATATTGTAGATATGTTTTAAACAAATAAAAATAAATGTAATATATTAAATTACTCATGGCATTACGAAAATAATATATTCTCTGTTTCGTAATGCAAATAATGTATTCCTTTTAAGACACAATTATTTCACAACTTTGCGAATAGATTTATTCTCAGTACACTGACCAGATAGCAATGTGACCCCGAAGGGTTCAGTTTGTATCAATAAAACCGGTTATCAACGCACTAATATGAATAGTATATTTGATTCATTAACTGACAACGTAACAAGATTATGTTTTTAATGATGTAATATAACATTTTTACATATTTTTTACTATTTTATAATATAAATTATAATTCTTTATGTGTCAATGGTGCGTTTAACGAAAAAATAGAATTTATATTTTTCGTTATAATTATATCATACGACCTATATAAACATGCAAATAGATATAAATTGATACGAAATTAATAGATAAAATAATCAAAATATTTATTGCTTGTTAATTTTTAACAATAATAACGATTATTTAACGATTAACGTTGTCTAATCAAGATTCGATACATAAGCGCTTGAGCTAATATGTTTATTCGGTAAAATTATCTGTAGAAACTAGTGTCTCAGTGTAATAATAATTTACTTTTTCAAACAAAAATAAAAAATTTGAAATTTAGACTATTTATAAGAAAACAAAAAATAAAAGAACAGTTAGAATCGGAATTGTGTGAATTTCTACTACGTAAAAGAGAATCGACGATCTAGTTAAAACAATATAGAGGTATTTATAAATCAATTAGCACAGTCAATGGCGGAATATTTTGAGTAAAATAATTACTTTGTAGATAATACATCGATACATAAATGTAATCATTATATACATACACACTAAATTTGGTAACTAGTGAGACTAATACACTGCAAAAATAGATCTAATATAGATTAATTTTCCATCGCATTTTTTTTATTAAACCGTCATTTTATTTAAGGATGGGATATATGCTTAGCTATGTAAAATAAAAATTTTGAATATCATAAGATACTATTATTAATAAAAATAAGTAAACATACATATATGTATAGAAAAAGGATGAGCTTTGTTCTTCTAATTTGTCTATATTATGTTCTGTTTATGTCAACAGCAGCCAAGGGACGACATTTCAGCTTTATTTAAATATTTCTAGTTCATTAAGATTCATTGTATTTATTAAATGACATGCATTTTTCTGGCCAAATTCAAGGGGGAGGGGCAAATGTCCCCACTTGCTCTCTCCCCCAGATGCCGTCTCTTTAGCAGCATTATATTTAAATTCGCATTTAACTGAATTGGATGACGGTAATTCAATAAAAAAATCTTGCCACAGCCCATTGTAAAGAATCAAGTACGTGTATATTCTTGGCATTATCTTTAATTAATACCTCTTATAAATGCAATTCTGAATGCACGAACGTGCCGATGATAAATCAGGGCATCATTATTACGCTTTTCCAGTAAAGAAAAAAATAAAAACTGCTAAAAAATTCTCGATTTTCTGCAACACTAATTTCATAACAAACGCAGAAGTTTTTCAGCTTACATTTTCTTAAACTTGCTATAAAAAAAATTCATCACAACTTCATACGGTTCTTGTACATAGAATAATGTTTATTTAAAAAAAATTGTAAAATCAATCGAAATTTTCGTCGTTTTCAATGCAATGCCATACAAACAATCAAATGCATGGCTTCTGATTTGATCATTTGCCACAACTACGTATTGTAATGAGTGATTCAAGCTATCATTAATCTTTTTTTGCAATTAAATGTCGATAAATTACATAATGCATAGCCAATATATCTAGCACCAACTTATATTAACATTGTATTATTGCCCATTCTTGTTCCTCAAAGTCCACCACCATACCTATTTTTCTTTTGACCGGAATCGCCTCTCCTTAGATTCTCAAACGCTCATATCTTGATAATCCATGGTGTATCACGTTTTATATTGAAAATCATAAACTGCTCTAACTTTTTTAATAAGCCCCGCTGCCATAACAGTGTTGATGAGATCACAAAAATAACTGTATAACGATCATAACTTTACTCATGAATATCAGCTAATTGTTAAGAAAATGTCATTGACAGATGACCCTTAAATGCATGCAGAATAAACGAGTTTTATCTCACTGGACCAGATAGAATGGTTAAACCATACGCAATCTAGTATTGCCTGGAACGTTTATCAATTTTTCTGCCTCAATATTCCTGTGCTGAAGCATATACAGCTTACATACATGCGCTCGCTTCCTAGCTTCTTTGACGATCTTCATTTTTCAAGTACATGTGAAATCTCACTGTTTTATAGTATTGTAGTGTTTTCACTCTAGTGAAAGCACTACAATACTACGCAAAATAATAAGCACAACATTATTCTAGAATTATTATTCTAGTTATTAGTGCAACGTTATAAAACGAGCGATGGTTGTAAACATATTAAAAATATTACAGTTCCAGCTACAACGGCGTCAACATGATTTTATTGCTTTTGCCGTGGATTTTTGACTTCTGTGAAGTGATAATATTGTTTTTGCGCCCTCCTATTGATCAAAATTCAGTTTGAATATATTTTAACCAACATTCTAATATCAGAAGTCTGTAGTAGTATTGGTAAGGACAGCTATCATCTTTTTAAGATATACTGTAATATCCAAATGCAGACAAACTATAGAGCAATATGTGAGATGCGACGTCTATCTGTACTTCTTCTTCCGCTTATTTTATCCTGAGAGATGCGTTGGCTTAGTTTGTATTTTGGACTTGACCTAATGAAAGTTCTAAAACTGTAATTAGTTTTAAGGCTTTCGTTATGTTATGTTTCTGTTTGAACAGCAAATGAACGTTTCGTAACTATCAAATTGAGTTTCGTAGACATTTTAGAGCAGCATGTCATTTAAATTATATGTTCGCTAGTAATATATATATATATATATATATATATATATATATATATATATATATATATATAGTGCTATATAACAGGAAATTATTTTGAGAGATATGAACTTTTAAATAAATACTTTGCTCCGTAAAACAGTAATGCACCAACAATTCGTTTTATGAAACAATTATTTTTTATATAGATAGATTAAATTGTCCTTGTAGAAATATTTATCTACTTGTGAAAATGTATTTGGTCTTCACTAGTGAAAATATAACTTCACTGAAAAATACACATTCATTACAACATTTGTACATCTCATGTAAATAAATAATAATAAGTATGTAAATGCATATATTACTACATATGGAAAAGTTGAAATCATATAATTTTACTAGCACCTGTCAGATAAATTATATTTTCACTAGTAAAAATATATATATATATATATCTACCGATGATAATATATTCCGATATAATTTTACTGAAACGATTTATTTTTAAAAATGTTTTCGGAATAGGTTCGAGATTGTTTTTTTCTGAATTTCTTTGAGGGGTTGCTCGAGAATTTTTGGTTTAGAATCAGAGACGTTTCGATTTTATTAAGATTCATAGTATTTCATTAAATGACATGCATTTTCTATGATCTATGCGAATGTCCCCTCCTCCACCAAATGATGTCCATACCCCACGATCATTATTAGTGGTGAGTGATCAGATGGCAGGTTTAACGAGAATTTAACTTTTAAGTAGTTCCACAAAATAATAATAGTTCTTTCGTAACACAAAAGTTGATGATATTTGGGTTTTTCTTGTGTCTGTGGGCCAATAGTTGTCCAGTTGGGAGCTTCTGAAAGTTCTTGATATTGATCGCTTTGAGAAGTTTCCTACCGTGTGGAGTAATCAGTCTGAAGTGTTTTAATAAATTGGTAAAAAAAATGTTTTAATTACATAATTATATTGTTTTTAAACTTAATATGATAAATTCGAGCTTGTAGAATGTTTTAATAAGAGAAACATATGCTTCAATGTTAATTATAGATTGATTAAAAATTAGTCCGCACACGCTCGACACCACAGACGCGAGTCGCAGCGTCTGCTGGTCGCCTGAGGTTTTCGGTTAAATTCCGACCAATCGCGCGTCGCCATTTGAACGGCGTCTCCCTCGCCCCGCGCCCTTCCTGCGGTCGCGCGTCCTGCCTCCCGCAACGGCAACGGTAACAGCTCTCTTCGCGCGTCGCTCAGGTTCGTACCAAATCGCTCTCCGTATCTAGATACGCCTAAAGCCGCATAGAGCCGATTAGAATCGCCGAACGAACGCGCGATGGCGTCGCTTAGCTTTTGCCGCCTAAAATCTCGTCGAGCTTTTGAATCGCATCTATCTTGTTTACAAACAGTTGAATTCAATGTAATCAGCTTACATCCAAACATTCGGCCATTTTGCTTTTGAAATTATTAAAAAAAATATTGAAATACTATGATAGTATAAAATTAAAAAAGTTGCAACCTTGAAGCGACATTCCAATTAACCTGCAGTTATTGTATCATTTTTTAGTAGAACGTTCGAGTGCGAACAAAAATAGTGACCTCAATTTTAGTACGATAATAGAATTGTTTTTTTGCTCTCCGTCTATTTTAAAATGTCTGCTTTCAGAATGAAGCGACAAAGCAGGAAAACGAGAACCGCGGACGAGAGTCCGACGCGAGTGCGGACGACTAGATCTTCTCCGGCTAGATCTCCGGGAAGGCCTCGCAAGAATGTCAAATCGTCCAAGAGCAAATCGCCGTCGCGAAAATCTCCATCCCGCAAATCTCCATCTCGAAAGTCGCCGTCGAGAGCCGAAGCGCTCCCGTTGCGATCTCCGCCCACTAATAAAGCTAAACAGTCCGCTGTGGACGCGATGGACATTACCACCAGCAAAGCCATCGTCAAAGTCGTCAAGCTGACGAAAAACGAGTACGAGACTAAAAACGGCGTCGAGTCTAACGACATCCATTCGCGACTCAGGGAGAGACGACCCAAACTCGAGTACTATCTTCCTTCCAAAAGTGCACGCACCCGGGATATAGAAAACTATGAACAACTACTAAAAATAGCACACAGTACCGAATTGCCCAAATCGGAAGTCTCCAACGACAAGATAGATAACGATATGTCCGAAGACGACGCTCCGTACGCTCTGCCCAAGGCCAGGTTGCTCATTACGCCGGTGAAGGAATTGAGGTCGAGGGGTCCCAAATCGGGAAAGCTGTTGCATGTCGCGTCGTTGATTTTCGAAACCATATTCGCCTTCTGTAGTATTCTCGCCTGCAGCGGTCAAATGTGCAATTTTACAACAATGCCGGACTTGACACCGTACTCTAAAATCGGCGCTTGGTTTACGCTCAGATCGTTATGGCTGACGTTGGGCTACGTGGCCACAATTTTCTTGGCTTCGTTCTTTCCGTACTTTGGAAAAAAAGCCATTTTGCCCGGAAGTAAACGCACGTATAAAGCCAACGGGTTCTTTCTCTTCGCCGTCATTTTCACTGTGACTTTTGCCATAGAAAAATATATTACTTCCATCGCTGATATCGTCTATGAAGATTATGTTCAATTGTGCTTATTGTGGATCATCACATCTTTCGTCTTCTCCGTCGCTATGTTCGTCATAGGAAAAAACACGACTGAGGAAAACAGGAATCATAGAGCCGACGGCGAGAACAAATTATATGATTTTTGCGTCGGCAGACAAATATCTCCATTTGCTGGCAAAATTAATTTTAAAATATGCTTCTTTAGAATCGGCTTGATTTCAATGGTATGTATTGGTAAAAATCAAAAACAACAGCAAGTTGCTTTTAAATTACTAACAAATTTGCTACTTATTCTCATATAACATGTTGACTTGTTCCAGACTCTTTTCAATTTTATCTGGTTGTACTACTCGTTGAAAATCGGAGATCTCCCAGTGCTGACGACAGAGTCTTTGATGAATCTAGAGACTTACGTACATCTGATCCGAGCCTTCCAAATCAATAAAACTCTGGTCGTTTTTGCGTTCATGGAAATATTTTACGGATTGATCTTCCTGTACTTCGAGGAGGACAGCTCGTGGATGTATGAATTTACAAGCGAAGGAGTCGGATTCTACTTTATTTTTGGATACTTTTTCTATCCGTTTTGCTCACCGATGATCACCAAACTAATTATTGATCAGAATATCCAGTTGCCGTATCAATTGCTGACGTTCGTCTTGATTATGTATCTGATCGGATGCTATATAAATTTTGCATCAAACTGCGAGAAAAACTTGTTCCGGAAAAATCCACTGCATCCCAAAGTAGCACGTGAGTGATATTTTTATTTTATATTATGTCTTAATGTTATTTTTAACGGTATAGACTCATCGAAGATAGAAAAAGTCGGACGTCGCTTGTGCCGAATGGCTGTTGAACGCTTGATAAAACAAAAAATGCATTAGAATAAGAATAAATTACTAAATGCAAAGGATAAAAACTCGCCTAATGGGTCATATGAAAAATACTAATATTATACTATACTAATAAATATTGTTTCATTTCTTACACATCAAAATTAAGGTCTTTTGCTATCAAAGCATTTTGGATACTCTCCGACTTCTGTACTTATAAATTAATTAAATTATAAGCCTTGTTCGCAGAGATTTTGCATTTTTATCACTTTATGTTGTTCAATTTCATTGTTCGAACTTCTCAGGATTAAGAAATCCATCTGCAACTACTTAATTCTGGATGAAGTTTCTGACTGAAATGTCTGAAGGAAATGATTTAATTTCTCCATGTTCTGACTTACCATACTTTTTAGAACTGGAGGAGAAAATCAACGTACAGATTTACAATTGTTGTTATGCCAATGAGAAGAAACGTAATTTCTTAAAAGAGACCTTCTTAGCAAGTCTTTCGCGACTAATTTTGTTATATTAGTATACTGCGGTACCAACAATAATCATAAAAGTGTAATTAAAAATATCAAAGCGAGTGTGATGAGTTTTACTAAAATTAATGTATTTAAAAAACAACCCTATTGGAATAACAGTTAAAATCAGCGTTTGGTTTTACATGTTAACCGAGTTATGCCAAAAAGGGCGAAATTATGTCATTTAATTGAAATATATATTTATTTAATCAAAATTATAAAATGTTTTATGCAAGTAAAAACCCCTGTTGGGTTTTTTGTTCATCATTATCACTGTGTTAATTATACGTTTTATTGCAGATCTTCAGACTATGCCCACTCTCACTGGAAGCCGGTTGATCACTAGCGGTTGGTGGGGAATGGTTCGTCACCCTAACTATTTGGGTGATATTATATCTCAATCAATGTTCATATTCGTCTCGTATAACAACCTCACAATATTCTTTATCATATTCGAGGTGTTTTACTTAGCGAAACGAACAATACGCGATGGAAAGCGATGTAGCGAACACTACGGAGTAGCATGGAAACGGTACTGCCAAAAAGTGCCTTATGCCTTAATACCCAAAGTGTGGTAAAGGCGTTTCAGATAATATTTCTTATCTTTGTTTCCTTTTGAGTGTTTTTTTCTTTTAGCGAAATGATCAATTATGTATCATGTACATATCTTGTATCCTGCTACGTTGTGTGTGAACATATCAGTAATTATATTTTCTTATGACACCCTTATAATTATTTTAGCCAATGTATTATTAAGTAATTAGGCTAATGTATTATGAATACATATTTTTAATTTGATGCAGTATTGAAATACGGTAATTCATAACATTGATTAACTGACTTTATTCTTTTCTAAGTTTCTTTTTTGTTTTAAATAAACGTCAACGATGATATAAAAAACTCGAAACATTAACTCGCGAATAACCGAATAGGTTGTATTAATTAAAGCGAAACTGCTCCTACTTGTTAGATGTATAGTAATAAAATTATGATTTATTTACAGCAATTTACATTTCAAACGATAAAGTAATTATTATATGCAGCAAAACATTTTAAAATTCGAAATTAATATTTCCATAATACATTTAATTTCGAACCAAAAGAGTTTTACGGTATGAATACATCATCATGTCATAAGTATAAAAATCAAGCAATCCCAATATTAACTTTGTTTTTTATTACATTGAATATATTTGTGTTGGTAAATATTGTGTAACGCGGGTACTGATATTATCTACAAAGCTATATTGCTATATAGCTTTGTAGATAATATCAGTACCCGCGTTACACAATATTTACCAACACAAATATATTCAATGTAATAAAAAACAAAGTTAATATTGGGATTGCTTGATTTTTATACTTATGACATGATGATGTATTCATACCGTAAAACTCTTTTGGTTCGAAATTAAATGTATTATGGAAATATTAATTTCGAATTTTAAAATGTTTTGCTGCATATAATAATTACTTTATCGTTTGAAATGTAAATTGCTGTAAATAAATCATAATTTTATTACTATACATCTAACAAGTAGGAGCAGTTTCGCTTTAATTAATACAACCTATTCGGTTATTCGCGAGTTAATGTTTCGAGTTTTTTATATCATCGTTGACGTTTATTTAAAACAAAAAAGAAACTTAGAAAAGAATAAAGTATTCACCAGATTTGTAAGTTATGAGTCTTCAAAGAGAAAGGAAATATGCATATCTTTTCAAAAAATAAAATATATGTATTATTCGATGTTATTTAATATTTAATCTGTAACGACACAATCTTTGTATTTTTATATAAAACATTGTATGTTTTTAAATGGAGATGGATTAAAATACATTAACAAAAAAATTGTTAGAACTATTTAGAAATAGTGAGTCACGGGACCAATTACTTATTATATAATGAATTTATTTAAATAACATTATATTTATTATTTTTTTTCGGTCAAAATCAAAAGGAATAAAGTTTGATTTATTAACACTTATTTTAATTGGTATAAAAGTAAAGTGCAATACTTTAAAAATTATATTTTATAAATCACAATTATGGCCATATTAGTTTGATTAAAATAATTAAAGATGTATTGCAATTTGCATCTTGATTAAGACATGATGTATTGCTATGAATTTGTATTTTTATTTGTAACATCATTATGATCTCACCAAGTACAATGTTTTGGTGTTCGGGGCTCAAAAGTGTATTTATTTTATAAGTTAAATTTATGTTATATTTATCGATAATGATTGCCAATGTATCTTGATAGTGTTCATTTTTTCTTTTGATTGTAATAATTTTATTATTATTAGTAACTCTTCTAGTAATACAATTTTAATATTTCTGCCCAAATGCATTTTAGTACTGGTAAAAGTTTTTATACGCCTTTTAGGTATTCAATTAGAGCATAATATTTTTGTTCCGATCTCAACCGAAGTATTTGTTCTCATTATTTAATCTTGCCTGGTATTTCCATTTCTTAATGTATAATTTATTATTGATTTATTGCTAATGACACATACACAATTAAATCGGATACTACTTATATAATAAATTCTCATTGCTATTTTTAAATTATGCTCAATTAATTCATTATGTAATTTAGTTTATCTGGCACGTTTGCAGACATTAAAATGCTTGTTTTTTTAACCCTTTTGTGGGCAAATTATTTATTTCACAAAAGGGTTAATGTATCATGCATATAATTGTATTTTTAAAAGACAATTTGAAATTGTGATTACCACAAGTTATGGATATTAGTAACAATGAAAATATAAGTGTTATTATTGATTATTATTAATATTTACAATGTGGTGTTTCAAGTTTCATATTTTTAATTGAAATTGGTACAAAAATATTTCTTAAATGTTAATAATGTACTGATTATTTGTAATTGTATTTTAAAAGAATATGTAAATAAGTTTTACAATAAATTAATTATAATTTTTTTTCTATTTTATTTTTTATATTAAAGGATAATTGAAATATTTCCGAAAGACAGGTCGCTACCACATATGGGGTATCTCAAAACCTTGTTTAAAAGACACGTTCGTAATATAAAAATATATATTATAAATTAATATAAAAATACATTGATATTAATTTAGCAAATTAACTTTCACACGCCCATGTTATACCGCTTTATCAGAGAATTTTGCAAGAGTGAGATGGGTGAGTATATCTCCTTTTCTCTCGTACGGATTCTATTGTATGTGCGAGCGAGATGCACTAATAAGTCTCCTATCGGTAGATTTAGTAAAAAAAAAACTGTAATTGAACGAAAGATTTAAAAAATAAATCACAAAAGTAAGCGATAAAATTTTTTGTAAAGATTTTTGCCCCCGAAGGTCTTCCTACATCGTATTCGCCCAGTAGTACTCGTAATGTTGAACGAAAACGTACGTATAACTTTTGTTCTGTAATAAAACTACGCGTGTATCGTGTTTTGTTTGTCACAGAGTGTGTCAAATGCATAAGTAAAAAGATGCTATTGCTAGGCATTTAGATTTTTTTAATTTATTATTTTTGTATATTATATGTTTATAGATGTATTTTTTTATTATAAGTAATTCAAGTTAAATTTTTATTGATATGTTTTTTATTTTTTAATATTACTATTTGTAAAGAGGAAATGTAAAAAATATATTGTGTTTTATTGAAAGCGTTTGAGAAGTGCGCACGTGCTTGACGTCATCGAGCTTAGTGGAAATTGCGTTTGTGTGCGTACATAAACAATAACAAAAAGGCGAAGCGTAGTTTCGTTCTACGCTCGATTAAAAATATTTCGGTCTTTCGACAGTTAAGCAAATCAACTCTCCTCTTTTTTAAATTTAATTATACGCTGGTCGTAATAAACATTACTAAGACCAAATTTTATTTGACAGCTCAAATTTGAAAATGCCAAAGCGAACCGCTATTGTGAGTTGTAAAACATATGTTTGATTAAGCGAATTATTAAATAGCCCGAAATCTAGTTATATTTTTGTTTATATTTAAATCTAGAATATTTCCTTTCATATAACCTAAAATTTCAAAATTTTTGAGATATCTATTCAAATACTAAAAATAAATATATAATATATTTATTTTATAGAACCTAATAACACTAATATAAACCTTTTATTATTCTAGTCTAAAATTTTATCAATATGCAAGCTTACATTTGGAGGTGGTTTAGTCTACACCGGTTTAAGTATTCACAACAACAACAAAACGTTTTATGAAAACATCATGCCGATGATATCATACGTCGACCCTGAATTTTCGCATAAATTAGCAGTCAATATGCTCAAATACAATTTAATATCTAAACAAAAAACTATCGACAGTCCTGTTCTTGTAAGTATAAATATGTATTTTGTGTTCATAAATATTCAATTAGAATTTGTTTACGATTATAACGTTTATAGGAAACTAGACTCTTGGATTGGAATCTCACAAATCCTATTGGCGTTGCTGCCGGCTTTGATAAACAAGGCGAGGCCATCGTCGGTCTCAAAAACGCTGGATTTGGTTATGTTGAAATTGGCACTATAACGCCTGAGCCGCAACCGGGTAATCCCAAACCTCGTGTATTTAGATTACCAGAAGACGAAGCCGTGATAAATAGATTCGGGTTTAACAGTGATGGACACCAGAGAGTTTTGCAACGTTTAAATGAACTTCCGACTGAAATATTAACTGATACAGTTTTGGGTGTGAACTTAGGCAAGAATAAGACGTCAGACGATGCAATTGGCGATTATACAAAAGGAATCGAAGTATTTGGAGCAAAAGCAGATTATCTTGTGATCAACGTGAGCAGGTATAACTTTTATATTATACGTTGCGTATTAGAGAATGTAATGTAATTGATTATTTTATTCCTTATTATTTTAGTCCAAACACACCGGGCTTGAGAAATTTGCAGTCGAAAGATAACTTGCAGAATCTTTTGGAGTCTGTCGTTTCTAAGCGAAACTCGTTGAATTGTGATAAAAGGCCGTTACTACTTTTAAAGTTGTCTCCTGATTTATCCAAAGATGAAAAAAGAGACATTTCTATAATATTAAATCAACCTAAATGTAAAATTGACGGATTGATCATTTCTAATACTACTATACAACGTTTGAATCTGCAAAATAAAAAATATTCCGAAGAAGTAGGAGGCTTAAGCGGCAAGCCATTGAAAGATATGTCAACAACTTTCATTAGAGAAATGTACGAGCTGACCAAAGGTAATTTATATGTAAAAATAGTATCGGTTTGTGACTATACAATATTTTGTTGTACTCATTACATCTCCCCAAAGTTCACATAAAAGAAACATTCAAATCTACTTACTTACAAAAAAATCATGGCCAAGTCATGAAGCAATGTACATCTAAAGAACTTTAATATCTCATTTTAATACAGAATCATGCTATTTTGATTCTGAAGTACGCTTTTGTGTAATGATCCATGCAAAATTCAGTCCTGGTAGGAAGTTGTATTGGGTAGTTATATATCATCAGGGTCATAAGGTGCAACTGAGCCAATGTTGGAACAGAATGGAATTCAATATAATATACACTTATATCAGGAGGTCAGTTAAGAGAAGGTTTAAATAATTAAATTTATATTGGAGCACATTTTATTTGTGTTCGTTTCCTTATGTTATTATCGAAAATTTTGTTGAAGAATGTTGAAGAACCACTGCTCTAGAAATCAACAAAAAAAACAAAGAAATTTTAAATACATCACTAACCAATCATAAATAGTGAGAGCAATTGGACAAGAAGTGATATAAAAATCTTTAACTTTTGCTAAACATCTGGAAATTGGGAGTCCAGAGAGTGTAGAAAGCACACTGTGAATTCCCAGACTGAAATCGAAAAAGAAGTACATGAATATCTCGAAACACCTTTCCAGCTTAGCTCACAAATAAGATCGTTTAGAGTTCAAGAAATAAAAACTGTTTTCATAGAACACTACATAGTTCTCAAAAGCATATAAAATTAATTATTAACAACATAACCCAAAATCTCTAACCTTTTAATGTAACTGAATATAACAGTAACGCATAACATTTCAAACCAGCAATAGTTGTCAATCTTATTTTAATTTATTAACATAAATAAATAAACAATTGATTGAAACAAGAAATTAACAAAAAAGGATTAACGCGGGAAAAACTATGTAAAAATAAGTTTATTATTTATTTATTTATTAAAATTATAACCATCGTGACGTGACAGGTAAACCTAATGCGTCACGATTGTCAAAAGTATAAAATACATTACAATAAATATAAATATATAGTATGCATACATACAATTTCATATACGCATAAATACACACACACTCATAAATATATAAGTAAAAACATGAAAAACAAGATAAAGTTGACACGCAGCGGAAAAAATATCGACCCATCCTTAAAGGTTTTAACATAGAATGTCATAGAACGACTAGGAGTCAATGACTCACCGGATTCAGGCCAAAAAGCGTTTTGAATTTCTGGATATGCATTAAAAAATATATATATATATATCGAGCAAGCGTTTCAGGCGATGAAAGACTATTTAAATTTTCAGTTTTGTATGGATGGATTATCTTGAGTTATTGATATATACACATTTGGCGGTCATATTTACGCAGCATAATAGCAAAACTGAAATCTACTCCTTTGGAACGCCTCTGGAACATAAAATATTTCTGTTGGTTTTGGGATTGGTTCTATGGCTATTATTTGTAGTTATATGTTATTCCACACACCTTTATTGGCAAGTAGCTTTTGTTGTTTTGTGAGCAATTGCAGTCAAAGAGCTTAAAGTCTCTTTTCCACGTTTCTATATTTGTATATGTGTACAAATTGCTCTTTTAATAATATAGGTATTTCTCGAGATATTAAGTAGGAAAACCGACTAATAAGCAAGATTTATTTTAGATATTATTAATTATTTAACTCAATTTTGGTAAGATGGTAATGAGCACATAAAGATGTATTGAGTACAATTCCACACTTTATTATTATTACAGTTTAATTTATGTTATTTTAGGTAAAATACCCATTATTGGTGTCGGTGGAATTAAAAATGGAGAAGATGCTTTTGAGAAAATATTGGCTGGTGCTACAGCGTTGCAAATTTACACTGCATTTATATACAATGGTCCACCTGTAATATCACAAATCAAATCTGAATTAGCCGAATGTTTAATTTCAAGTGGATATAAAAATGTTAACGAAGCTGTCGGAAAAGGAATTAAAAAATAATTTATGTAGCACTTATAAATTACATTTATTTTTTCTACCTTTTGACTCATTATAGACTAAATGTATTAAAGTTATTGTACAGAGTAAAATTTAGACAAACTAGTCAAAATTTTATCATTAAGACAACATTATTAATTTTATAAATGTATTTTTTTACATTATATGTTTACATCTTCCGTACTACGATACTAAAGTTATTTTAAAACAAAATAAAATGCACTTTTAATAAATATATACATACATACTAGACTAACATGATGCAAAAATACATAATTATTCCACACTTATTTTGCACTGTGGTATAATTTTATTTATTTCATTGACACATTTATTCATGTCTTTAACAGACATCAAATCGGACAAAAGTAGCGTTTCCAAATTCTCTAATTTTGGCATGTTACATAATCCTGAGTTCGTTATATTAGCACATTTGCTTATTTGTAGATCACGCAGAGACTCTGCATATTTGAGCAAAGGGATGGCTCTATCGCTCATGAGATTACACTTGTGTAAAATTATCTTCCTTATAAATTTACAATCCTCTACAATTGAAATTCGTAATGTAATATATATATATATATTTTATTTTCACTTAAACTCTGCCATCTTATACTTACTCAAATGAAGAAATCCATGGTGGGTTATGCTAGAATCGGATGCGTCTATTTCCTCTATTTTTAAAGTAGAATTTTCAGTTGGTAGCGAATTATAGTCGGAAATCAAGCGTTCCCCGCCAACCCAGCGAACTGCACCGCCGTTTTTTAACAGCCATTCGGCACAAGCGACGTCTGGTCCGACTTTTTCTATCCTCGATGAGTCTATACCGTTAAAAATAACATTAAGCCATTCCCAAATGTGCCTTGATTGTGTTACAGATGGTCCTACTACGAAAGATCGATTAAACAACGGAGAAATTGCGTTTTTAAACATTGCTTGTTACGACAAGAAAACAACACTAGATCTTTCAAGAACGAATGGGGTTTTAAAAACGTCATTCGTTCTAGAACTGTCAAAGCTTTGTCTATGAAAGATGTATTGCTTATGGTAAGATCTAGAGAAGAAAAATTAAATGAATTTAATTTAATTTATACGATTAAATGCCATACTTTAATTTCACTACTCAACACTTAGTAAGAAAAAATCGTGTAATAAATATACTAAGTAAATTTATTTCTAAAACACAAATAATATAACTAAAATAAAAATCGCGTTGGAACTGGTATTGATAAATGTTTATAATAATATACTATTTTACAATATATTTTTACACGTTTATACATATTATATTAAGGTGACCAGATTTTTTAAATAATGACACTAAAAAAATATCATTTCGAAAATGTTTGTTTTTAGGGAGCTCTGAGTCACATTAATACACTTATGGGGGCCAAAATAGATTTGTTATGGCCAAAACTAGAGTAGCATTGGCGTGACGGTTTTCTCTCTCTTTCTCCACTGGCAACCTTCCTGGCTTTTTACAATGTAAACAACTGTAACCGTCAATAAATATACTACTGCAGCGGCTCAATCTGTGTCTAATTGCCACCCGTCACCCACTTTTGACGACGGGTGACAATTAGACACAGATTGAGCCGCTGCAGTAGTATTTTATTGACTTATTAGTACAGTTTACATGTTATTTAAGTGGGCGGTGCGTGATTCACGCACTGACATGCAAGCCCGCCAGAGTCGGCAAGAAAAGAAGTCCGTCACGTCAGTGTTACTAGAGTGCCGCCCCTTACAGGCTGATGGCAATAATAATTAGTGGAATTGTAATGGATCGAAATTTAGAATATCTCTTGCCGTAGTGACTGGTCTTTTATTATAAACCATCAGACTTTCAGTGTGTAAATAAACGTGTTTAAAGCTATACGTTGGTGCTTCGAAGCCATGTGAAAACGACCTTCAAAAGAGAGGCAAGGTCGTAGATGAACAGGAAGAACACCAACACCTCTTAAGGTTAGAAGTTAAAATTTGCCTCTTCGAGCCAGATTTACCCTCAGCATCAAAGCGCATCTCCTCTTCGAGGGGAGAAGTTAAGACAAAGCTTTTGCTAATTTTGTCTTATGTTCGTATTAAAATGCCATCAATATTATATTTTTTAATAAATCAAAAAGAGTAACGTAACTTGAAAATGTATCATTATGCTTGTCCTACTTTAAGCAAAAAATCATAAATAAATTATTTAAACGAGCAAATTTTTATTTTACAATAAATTTTGTCTGAGTTGCAAATATAATTTGATATTTTTATTATGCACAATAATATAAGTGTTAAGAGCAAAAATACAAATGACGTAAAAACAAAAGTGACAGTAGCAGTTCCTAATGAAGTTCTGAAGATGATGTCTGCTGTAAGAGCCTCGCGACACAACGACTCCAACGACTCATTCGGTATTACTTTTTACATTATATCCTTCGTTTAAAAATACCTAAATGAGTATATGTATACGTAAATATTATAGTAAATAAATGACGTCAATTCAGATTCAATAATAAATACTTATAAACCCTAATGTTATATGGGCTATTTCTTTTTTCAGATTACTTATTTAAATTTTTAATAATCGGCAATGCTGCAACCGGAAAGTCGTCGTTATTAGACAGCCTTAGTGGAAATAAATGTGATTATATTCTTGAATATGTTTAAATAAATGTGGTTCATTTAACACTTTCTTATTTATTTAGTCAATACAAATCGGTGTCACACGGTAGGCATTGAAATCGGATCCAAGGTTGTGAACATTGGAGAGAAATCATGCAAATTGCAGATTTGGGACACGGCCGGACAAGAAAGGTATCGATCGATGACGAAATCGTATTATCGTGGAGCAGCAGGAGCGCTCTTAGTTTACGATATAACTTGGAGAGAGTCGTTCAACGCTCTGTCAGATTGGCTCGTGGACGCGAAGGGTTTGTCAAATTCCAACATGATTATATTGCTAGTCGGAAACAAGAAAGACTTGGAGCAATGTAGAGAGGTAACTTACACCGAGGCCAGCCAATTCGCTGAAGAAAACGGTAATTTCATAATCTAATATTGTTTTTGAAAATAAGTTTTGTATAATGTTGAATTTTTCAGAGTTAATCTTTCTCGAAACCAGCGCCAAAACGGGAGAAAATGTAGAAGAAGCATTTTTAAAATGTGCGAGAACTATTGTGGAGAAGAAAGAAAGCAGCGAAATTGAACAGGGGATTCAATACAATAGCCCAGATTTGCAAAGACTTCGTAGGGATGTACCTAATCAGACTAATACGACTGATTGTGGATGTCGTTTTTAATCGTATATATATATGGATTCTTAAAGAATAATTTATTTCTGTTTACGAGGGATGTTATGAAGTTCTAGAAATTTTCCTATACATTTCGGTATAACAGAATCGTCAAACAGATTTATTAGGTCTTTATTTCCTCTTTTCATAAGGAAACTAATTTTGTTGCTCTTTGTGAATTAACTGCGTCTTCCGTGGCTTTAACATGTAAGCAAACCATGTAACAAAAATCTTAGAATTTCGTAAACATCCTTCCAGTTATTTTTTAGTAATGTATATATCTAATATAAAATTATTTTATCAAAATATGACAATATGTTTTATAATATTAATAAAATATTATTTTTTATAATAAAATAAGTTAACATATCAAATTTTTTTAAATATAAAAAATGTTTTCAAGTAAATAAATAATTTTAAAAAGATAATTAAATCTACATATGTATATTTCATGTTGCTACTTTTCGATTGACAAATTATATGTATCGTAAATAATCAAACTCGCTTAAGTCTTTTAAAATACAATTTTGTTTATTTAAAATAACATTTACTTTACTAAGAATTCTAAATATACTTATTTGAAGACAATCTTTTTTAACGCTTGTTGATTTTCATAATCGAATACTACAGACAGATAAGAAAGTATATTTGTATTAGATAACTCTGTGACTTGGGTGAGTTTGGTATTTGTATTTTTTCCCCTTCGATAAAAGTATTTTATGGCTGTGAAAATTATATATTTTAACAATATTTTATGTAATAATCATGCAGGAAATTATTAAATGTTGTATGAATGTCTCATTAAAATTATAACTTCCTGACATTTCTATACATAGTTGATCTACGAATAGTTTGTCTACCCATACATATGTAAAATATTTTATATACAATACTAAGTTTTACAATGTTTGTATTTTTATTAATAATCTAAATATTTTATATGAAAACAAATACCTTTGTGCGCTTTTTCTAATTTTATAATTCAAATTGATACTAAAATACTGCAACATTGTAGGAAATAATTATTTCAGGTTTACAAATGTGAGAATCAATATCAGACATTTACTTATTACAGAGTAATAAAAATCGTGAAATTGTTTAATAATTTTTTTTGAAAAATAATAATCTAACACTTTTTAATGATATTTTTGCATTATGTTAAAATTTTGGCTATATATAACTTGCATAATAATGAATTTTGTCACTAGAATATAGTTTTAAACCCAAATAAGTAATTGACTTTAAATATGTATATTATAATTTTATAAAATTCATTCACTAATTACATAGAATGTAAATATAAATAGTTCTTACAATTTTCATTACTTGGTTGTTCGCATTTAGATAATACCAGGAAATAGTTCACCCACACATAAAAAATAAATAATCTCATCATCCCACACTCGTAGCGGTTTTAATGTTTGCATCGCATAATATGCTACTTTTTACAAATAAATGCATTATTGAACTGTATAAAAAGATTTTTAGTCCTTCATAATTTTTATTTTATAAACTATTATGTATTACGTTTACTATAAACAAAAAATATCATAAAACAACCTGCATATTATTGTATAATAATATAGCACAAAAAATATTATAAAATCATTACTTTCGTCGAAGTTCTTATTTTCTGACTTTATACACGCGGAACAAAAACATTTCAATTAATGGTCAATCATATACAAAATTGTCTTAAATGTTGAGATTTTATTTTTCTACCCTAATAATCATCCCAAAAAATCTTTACTTTGTATCCAACCTTTTTTAGGCTGGGAGCTACTTTTTATTTTAATTTGCATGGCAATTGCACTGCAATAAGAATTTTACATTTATTTTTATACAAACTTCCAAAACAAATTCTAAGATAAATATGGATATTTTACCAGATTCAGTATTTTCCATATATGTATAATAAATTTTCCGCCTCTTTAATTCGGTCGCTATAGGCGGGCGCCTGCTCTGCCTGTGCTCATTATCAGCACTGGAAATATAGCAATCACTTGAACGTAAATTATTTTGCAATATGTATTCATTTTATTATATTTATCGGTTTACAATCATTTATATCGAACTCTTAAAAATTCGCAAACATCAAATATATTTTAGATTTATATTAGTATTGAAACAATACTGGATCGCCTACACCACATCAACTGCTAGTCCAAACATTTAAAGTAGCAATCGAGCTGCTAAGGCCCGAATGAATTCTCTGAAGCGAAATATTAGCTTTTATTTCCAAAACTTCTGCAGTCGGGAGAAGAGATGCTCTTCTAATTATTTATTTTTACTTTTAACCGATTAGGCGTACAATGATTTGGCAACGAAATAGCATTTATAAAAAATGTGCTCATTATTTATATGGGTCCTTGCAATTTTCCATGGTAGCTTGAACAACTAGAGAGGTGGTTTATCTACCCGTCGCCCAAAGATGTAAAGCGGTTTCTATTTTATATTCCTCATCCCTTTAGCATTTTTTATCAAGCAATTTTGAGATTATTGTTTTTAATGCAATATGTAAAACGCATTTCTTTATCGGTACTATTTTTGTTGTCCAATATGATGTATGAACTTTTAGCGAACTCTTTTTGTAATCGCCAATTTTGAAGTATCTATTAAACTTCTCGAAAATTTTCTTCTGTTATGGTAAAGTGCATTTTTATAACATAATTTGAGTCGATATTTAGATGCTTTATTTTAGTGACTCCGTTGTTTGAATGCATTTATTTGCGATTACATAAAGTGGGTCTCGCTTTTTTATGATATCCTTTGCCGTCGGCGTACTTAATATTACGTACGCTACACTTCCATGATTTTATGTAAAAAAGGATGATTTTATTACTGTTTGTTTACACATCTTTAAATATATTTATAATCGAAATTTCATTCCAAAGTTGATATTTATATATGCATACTGAGCAAAATTTAGATAAGTGTATGCCTGAAAATTTAACTTACTATATTTGCTAAAACCAAAATATAAAATAATTGGAAAAAAACATAATGGTGTCATAAAAACAACCAAATTCTATTAAGTATTGATTGATCATGTGACCAATTTCTTGCCTATTATTAATTGTTTTTATTGGTCTAGGTTTAGTGTAATTTTTCTATTGTATTGATATTTTTAATATATGCTTATTTGCTCTACATTTCTACATATATAAATAAAATATTAAGATATCTGATATTGATTCTATATTTCATAAATATTTATTAATGTACAAGTGCACTATATAGGTTGAACAAAAGGGATATTATTTTTCATAATTAGCTGTAAGTTCATTTTCTTTTTGCCCAACCTGTAGCTTGTCAATTAATATTTTTATTGTTTTATGTAGTATGTTTATTTTGCAATGCACTGTTATTTTGTTAAGGTCACATAATATGTAAATGAAAACACAGTTTTGAAATATAAACTTTTATAATATATTTGATTTTTTCAATACATCTCATATTCACTAATTAATTTGTTAAGTCACGTATATCGCCGATTAACATATGTTATGGTGTTCAACATTACAAAAGAAAGTACATATATATTTATATATTGCATTCGTTTAAAACGGCATTTTTTAAATTAGACATAGCTGAAGATCGTAATGTACAAATAATACATAAAAATATTAACAAATCAACAAAAGTGAATCGACAATCAAAAAAATAAGTTTGCATTAAATGTGCGTAAATAAATACTAAACAACTTCCGTTCCAGACGTGAATTTGATTCGCTCAGTCGTATAAAAAAGTGATAGTCAATTGAAGACGGTAAAACAACCAGCGCGTTATACTAACTGAAGCAGGAACTATGCAGGAACTAATTAATTTACAATAGCTTACGATATTTCAGTATAATAAATTTTCATGTTAAAATATACTGTCTTTTTACTGATCAAAAATAATCTTACGATTTCATATACATTCTCGTTTCGATGTTACACCACACCAAAAACAACTATACACAGTCGATAATCACTCAGCGTTGCGATTTATTTATTTTTATCTGATAAGATTTTCAACGCCAGTAATTAAGCACCTTCGTTTTCAAAACCTTCGATCCGTCACAATCTTACACAATAATCAAAGAAATTTCATTAAAGTATAAATTCAACAATTAGCGTCACTAGAGAAGAATACAAATTAAATATTCACTCCGTAATATCAAATATCATTTGCATCAATTCATATCGACTATTTAACGTTTAATAAAATATCACAGCACCAGGCTGTTTCCGTAATGTAAAATTTAACAAAACGAAAATTTCAATTTACCTAAAAAAAATAATACACCCAATCATAAAAAACTCGACTCACACTCACAAACACCGTCTGCGGGCAACTAAAATTTAGAACGAGGAAACGAATACCTTAAATGAAATTAAAAAAAAAACTAAATTTAGTTCTTCGTTTTCGAACTACTCTCGCTTAGAGATCCCTCTAAAATGCAGTCTATGAAGGAATCCAAATATCTAACGATAACATAATTATTAAATAAAAATAATTAAATAATAATATCACTACATATATTCATTTTAAGTTTTCTTTTTAAAATACATCAACACAATTTGTCGTCACCGAGGCCGGCCGAAAGCGGCGCTCATAAGATTAAAACAGCAAAACATCATCTCTGACGGCAGACGCGTCACCGCGACAATATCGCCGAAAGGTTTACATCGATTTTATTCTCTATTACATTTTGCTATTTGACTAATCGTTTTAAGCTATTGGTATGTTACGAAAAAATAAATTAACCACGCTAACGTTATTGCTGCCGACAAGCGACCGCGGCAACCAGCGCCGCACCTCTTCCGCTTCCATCCTCCGACAACATCAAATCAAACTGGAAACAAAGAGAAAGATTAACATTAGAAAAACAATAATATAACATACACCTTCTGCATAAAATCAGGTAGACCAATTTTTATGAGAAAATCGATAAAACAATGCAAAATTAGCAACGCCATTTTATAAACTATATGCACCATCATAAAAACGTATTGAAATATGTGGTAAACAATTCTCTAGAATATTCTATGAACAGCGAATTCTCTGGGATTTTTCCATAATTTCGTTATTATTAAATTTAAACTCCTTTAGATTTAGACGTCAATAATAATATGAGGGAGAACATATTGTAATTAAAATTCTAACCTGAGCAAAATAATATTTTAAAAACATAAAATCAGTATTAAAATGTTCATCAGACGAGACATGTATTTCATTGGATTCTGACAAAATTATGCCCGATTCTATAATTTGCATTGCATTGATCTCTTTCTTTATAATTCTGCTTTCTTTATCTTGATGATTTTTTCCAGTATTTACATTTTGTCTTAGTATTTATAAAATTGTATTTTATTTTTGACTCAACCACAAGTAGATTATAAGCTATAAGCTTTAATTATTCTTCAGTAATTTTTATTGGAAAGAATTGAATATAATTTCTAACTATTTAATTAATAAAATCATTACTGCAACATTTTGGAAATTATAAGATTGGTCCACAAAATTTTGATACAGATGATAAAAGTGAGCTGCATACCTTCAATCCCGGCTCCACCAGTTGTGAGATCTTTGCAACCATAAGATCGTGGAAATGAGGGTGGAACCTGTACACCGAGCCGTCAATGCCCACTGTCACATTAGGTTCGCTCATCTTATTAACGAGGGTCGCAATTCCAGCAGCGACCAGGTGAGCTGCACGCCTCGAAACACACTCGCAAATGAACCTTACATTGGCGCAATCTTGATCTGTAGCATGAGGAAGACCTAAAATTATATTAATATAAGCAATTATATAAATATATCAAAATCAACAAAAACTTTAAATAAAAAAACTTACCCAATTCATCTAAGACGTCTCTGCAATTGGTATAATCTCCTTTTTTGTCAGATTCGATTTCTGAAACGTATTTGGTATAGAAATTGCCCTTCAGACTCAAAAGATCAGAACCGGCACCTCCGAACAAAAGACCAGCTTTAGTGAATCGAAGGATGACCAGTCGGGCTAATTCTCCCATGTACATTCCGGATATCATCTTCTCTTGACTATAAATAAATATCAAATTCAGTTAAATAGAAAATAAATAAAGATAGTTTTTTAATAGATTACTCACATTTGCTTTCCGGGATTGATTGAACAGTTATCGACTTCCCTGTCGTATTCCGTCCTGATGAAATCGAGACTGCCGTTGTCTCCGAAAGCCCCCCATTCAGTATTAACAAGCACGTGATCTTTGGTAGATATGCCATCAAACATTTCGCAATTGGAAGTCTTTTCCACGTAGCATGCATTGCTTCCGGTGCCTGTATAATGAAACGGACTATTAATCTATCATCGACGTATTAAAAATTTATATAGCGGAAAAGGGGAACTCACCAACGATCAATCCGATGCGGCAATTGTGATTTTTCCAAGCGCATGACATCAGAGTTCCGGTAGTGTCGTTCAAAATGGCACAAACGTCGATCTGAACGTCTCCTCGTTTGGCAATCGCGTCTTTCAACATCTGAACGACGTCCTCTCCGATGACGCCAGAGCACTTGAATCCTTTGGTCCACCTCTCTAAGAGACCTTTGGTGAGCCCCAGTTGTTTCAGAGGAAAACTGAATGTAAAGCCTAATGGAAGTCGCTCCTTATAAACGTCATTTTCCTAAAAGATGATATCGAGTAAATTAAATTGAAAAATGGGTCAATGGAAACCATCAAACTCAATCAAATAATGGCCGAATATATCGTTTTATTTTGTAAAAAAATCTGAAATACCTTCATGAAGTTGGCCAAGCACTCAGCGATGTGATCGAACAGAGATACTCCAGTACCGATCATGATGCTCTGTGGTATAGCGTAAATCTTGGACTGCATGTCGAAATGGTTCTCGGCAAGCTTGATGATAAGCACTCTGAAGTTCGTACCGCCCAGATCGAGCGCCAAAAACTTTCCGCGCTCTAAAATAAATAAAAAATTTAAATTAGACATAGATACCTACATATTGCACAATCAATAAACTACTACATATACTAAGACAACCGTTTGAAGTTTATAATATTTTTATGTCAATACAGAAAATGCTTAGGTTAGCACAGTATTTTTTACAGCATTATTATAGTTTTTCAGATAACTTTATTTAAATAGTATCATAGCTTAGTTATGACACTATTTTATAGGAGATTCGTGTTTTCAAAACGTAAAGTATTAAATTAAATACATTTTCGCTTACTCTATTTGAGAAAATATAATCACAGTATCTTTCACTTACGATTATTATCGATCAGATATGAAAATTTAAATGCAGCGCTAGCGAAAGATAATGCATGATATCATCAACACTATTTCAGTTACAGGACATTAACTTATTAATATGTGTAGCACTTAGAATTATAAATGCTGGATATATGTTCGAGAAGACCGTCTGATGTTGAGCAAATTTGTGATTTATTTTTGTAGTAATTACGTTCTTTGATCTTCCGCCAGATTCGGTACTTAAAGAAAAATGCAATTAAATGTTGACGCCGAATTAATGAATTACATAGATATTCTTCAAAGCCTCAATGAGTGTTAATAAAAACTAATATTTATTGCATCTTGTATATGCATCATTTTGCTGCGATTAAACTTAAATATATTTTTACAACAAAGAATAACCCAAAATTTATGTAAACTTATGTGCTGATACGTAATTAGTAACTTGATTTTATCAAATGATAAATATATGTCTGGAATACGGTATTCTAAATTTTGTCATTAAACAAATCGGTTTTAACAAAAACAACTTACACATGCTAGAATAAAGCTAATAATGATTTGACATCACCACATAAATCAGTTAATTGAATCTTTGTTAATCTACGAGATTAGGAAAATCTAACAAAACCTAATCTGTGATGATTGATCGGAATTATAATTTTATAATAATCAATAATTTTTAAACATTTACCAGACACGATAGAAATTGAAAAACAAAGATTCATATAGTATTGACTGAATTATTGCACGAAACGAAAATTTCCCACAGCAAAAATTCTAAACATGAGTGATTGTTTGATTGTCAAATATATTTTACTTTTAATTCCAACTGCTTTGTGTTTTTCTCTATTTTTAAGTAAACATTTATATAATTATAAGAAATGTAAATTTCTAATATAATTGTAAATTTTTAAAAACATATTTTTAAATTAAAATCATATTAACATCTGTTATATATACACAGACATTTTTGTACATACATATATTGACGTATTCTTAAATATATGTGTATTTTGAACATTTATGATCAGAAATTTTGCTGTTTGAAATTTTCGCTGTGCGCAATTATGACCGGACCATTTTTAATAGACTGAAAATAACACATTTTCTTAATATTTTTTATTATTATGTAATTATAATCCCAAAAAACTATGAAACGACAGGTTAAAGGAATCAGTGGTCAAATAAGTAAGTAGCTCGTGTCCTAGTTCTAGTAAGTTATTCAAATTATAATAAGCAAAATATTGTCAATAGCTTTTTTGGCAACTTTTACTCCCCTTAAATACAAATATAACTATACATTAACATTTATACTACATAAATTAATGAATCATATATAAAGAAAAAATTATGTTGAACAAATAATTCGTTTTTTATTTCCTTGAGGATAATTAAATTTGACCGCAAAATTATGAAATTGTTTAGGCTTAATATAAAAAAAATCAAAAAAACAATGCCTAATAACAGATTTAATTAAATTGAAACAGACTATATCATAAAATCAATATCGTTGAAAAAAATGAGTTCAACTTAAGAAACAGTGGATATATAAAAGTGGCAAATAGGTTTCATTACTAAAAATAAATTCTAATTGACAAAATTTGTGCAATGCAATTTTTAAATACAAACATTTTTGTAACCCTTTATGTAGTAAAAAATGATTTCTGTTTTTTATACCATGCCAAAAAAAATCAGGTGTACATTTTTTATTAATAACTTTTTAGAGTGCACAATTTTAACTTTGATACATATAAATTGCCATTAGTGTTTTAATTGGACACAAAATAATAATAAAAAAATATTGTAATAAGTGTAAATCAGATTTTAATAAAATATTTTTGAAAATTCATTGATCACACTAAATTAGTATATTATTTCAAATTGACCACAATTCAAAAAACTTAATCATGCGTTTGGTATGTTACTGTACAATGAGTTGGTTATCGTTCTTCAGCCGATAGCGTTAGTTGAATCAGAACCTCAAAAAATAATTCTAGAGCTCACACAAAAGTTATTTCTCGATCATATTGTAAACGTGCAACAAAAATTTTGCAAGTCGAAATCATAAAATCACACCAAAATAAAATGATAGTAAGAAAAAATATTCCAACGAAACCAATACAGCTAAGCAATCATTCTGTGTTGTCTCATACACCATGTGCTTACTTCAATTGATAGCTGAGAAAGTGTATTTGAATTTGAATTACTAGCAAACTAATAAGGAGGAAATTTAACATTTTTTAAAATAAAATGTAATTATTAAACGTGCGGTTAGGCGCCGTCACTGCACGATGCACGATAAAGAGTACGCGCGCGAGAGAGGGAGAGCGCACCTTTGCCGTTGGGCAGGTCCTGAACGTAGGTGACGAAACACTTGATGTTGGCTTCGTCGTGAGTCTCGCGACTCAGGCCCTTGTTGAGCTCCTCGTTGAGCCGCTTCATGATCTCGCGCGCCTGCTTGTCGGTGATCACCAGCTCCTCGCATTGCTGCTGTATCTGTAACATAACAACGACACATTTAAAACACGAACGAATAAATCGAAACGCCAAAAGAGCGCGCCCCCACCATCAACGCCGGTGTCGGAGCGAGACCCATCGTGCGCGTAAGAAAGAGAGAGAAGCAGAAGCTACACAACCGTCCGACTACGGCGCTAGAGCGCGACTGATTTGGTTGCCCGGCGCTGCGATACGGCACTGCGAGCCGTCGGAATGCGCGCGGCGGACGAGCCCTCCAGTGCGCGGCTGCTATTGGTCGAGACAAAGGCGCGTCCGCCGCGACCCATTCACCGCTACGCTCCTCTCACCCCTTACCCCACACCCCGACACGTTGCAATGTCGCCGCTGTAGTCCAGCACAACGGCGCTGATTGCGCAATACATACCAAAATTACTGACACTACGAGTAGAGCTCTAGCTCAGAACTTGTCCGATTGCGTGTGTGTGAGTCACAGGGTGTTTGATGAATGTTTTACATTTTGTTATTAATTTATTTTCAAATATTATTTTTTTGTAGCATTTATTTTTAAATAATAAATGAAACAGATCGTATTTATGTCAGATTTTCAATGGACTGTTTTTTTGTTGCAATTATGTTCAAACCATTTTTTATACCTGGATAGGGATGGTTTATTGACATGGGGCTGGAGGAAGGGATTTTTTTTGTCTTACTTGTCGCATTGTGATAGTTTTACTAAAATAATATCAATGGTTCTTCCATGGATCTTTAAAATTTGTAAACTTGGTATGTAAATATATGGTGAATTTAGAATTAAAATTTTTATTAAATTATATTAAATACTTTAGAAATTATGACGATTTTAAAATGTATTAAATACGTGAATGACATATATAATTAATACAAAAATTGCAGACAAAATAATCTATCCATCAAAGGAATCTTCTGAATTAGAGTCCGAATCTTCGTTTACATTAAACACTAAATTCATATTATTCATAATATCATCCATGGCAATATCGTTGATTTCATATTTTTTTTTCATTTTTTATTGCATTTCGGCAGACATTACTCCATTCGTTGGCAGTTATGATATTTATTTTTTCTTCCACTTTTTTTTTACTGAATCTATTGTCATTTTATCAATAATTACCGATTTGCTAGTATTGTCCCCCTTTTTTTTTAATATGTATATACGTTTAAAGCCATTTCTTTAGTTTGTCCCGATAATGCTCTTCCTTGCCCTAATTTGCTGTATTCCGACATCTCAATACTTGATAAACACCGTGTACTCAACAGACGACAGCTTCGCTCTGTGCCAATTGCCTACTGACTCACACCCATTCTACTTAGCACCAACAGGCGCGTATGGTGAGATACATTCCCTTTCGCTCGCTCGCGTGTTAAGTGACGAGAGTGTGAGAGCGATAAGGGGATACGGTCCGAATGCCCTATCTCTCACTCACTCTAGTCACTTAACACACGAGCGAGCGATAGGAAAAGTATTTCGCCGCTACCGCTTGATCCTAAACCATCCCTATGTTATCGCCGTCCACTAAAAAGTCTTTACGTCAAAAATTATTTTACTTGGTCCAATCAGTGCAGATTAGTATACATATTTACTCACACTATTGCAATAGGACAAGTTCCATGTCTAGAGCTATACATAGTTTTTGTGAAATTGCGGACACGCGCAATTTCACAAAAACTATTCGTAGTGTCAGTAATTTTATTTTGTAACACGTGCGCTTCAAAAATATTTTTTATACAAATTAAATACAAAAGATATAAGTACCAATAATATACTCATAAAAAATTAAAATCTATTTATTGTATATCAGATACGTCATTGGGGAAATTATCGGATTATCCTCAAAGAATATCTTAAAAAAACATTCTCGAATTAGATTTCGTAATTACTCGTTGTTTTCAACTATTCAATATTGAATAAAAAATGGATGAAGTATTCGAATATATTTGTAATATTTTCTCGGTTTATACCGTAAATAATTTATTTAACCAATTAGTGCAGAAAATCAATTTTCCTATAAATATTGTTTAATTAAAAATAATTATTAGTTAGTAATAATTATTTTAATTTAATCATTAATTACTTTTATTATCGTTATTTTTTTTAATTATGTAAAATATGCATAGCACAATGCTGTACAAATTACTGATCAGAGCATACTTTTTGATGAGGGACGTCATTTCAGCTTATTCAAATCATCAGAATTAAGATCAGTTGAATTAATTCAGGAAAAAATTATGAAACATTTTAAATGCATAATTTTATCGAATTTATTGTATATCTTTAATTTTTAATACAAAAACGTAAAACGAACTTGAAAAAATATATCCCCGAAAACATTATTGGGTCTGGCTAGCTCGTTGAGAATCTGAATGTGCTCGTATAAGGGCTATTCGAGCACTAACATTCTTGCCGTGACGGTTAGGAACAAGGACGTAATCGTGAGCTGATAATATACCAGCACAACAGAGTGCTATAAATCAATGACTATTACCAGAAAGACCTGGGTTTGTATCCGATATGGATTTGAATTTGTTTTTCAATTTCAATTATGATTAGTATATAAATATATTAGTTTTTTTATGAACTACTTTAGCTCATAGAGAATGACATATGTATATGTATAATTAAATTAAAAAATAGCATTCGGTTATATTTGCTACACTACATCTAGCAAAAAATAAATATGTTTAATCTTCTTATTTGAATTATGAAGTATATAAAAATACAACATTAATTTTACGAAAAGCGTATATTCAAAGAAAACCGTACAGATAAACTTTGCACCGAGCTCCCCGATTATCTGCTAAAAATCAATCAATAAAAACCAAACAAAAGCCATCTGGGTATGGTAATAAAGTTGATAGGTTATCAGCGACATCTGATAATATTGAAAAGTATATTCACACTATACCTAAATATTTTACACGACTGAACGTTAGTGGGTCAATTTTGAGTGGGAGGAGGGGGATTGTGACGTCAAGAGTTCTTCGCCCTCTTATGACGGATATATAGGTAAAATAGGTGGGTGTCAAGAATATTTTTACCTCTCACATTTATTGTATAGATTTATAAATAAATCAAATCTGATTGAAATTTTATATATAGTACAAACATACATACATACATATATCCCTTGAATTTGTATTCCATTTTGTTAACATAGATAATTATATTTTCTTTTGTTAGGACTTTGATAAATACTTTTCTCATAAGCAAAACTCATTAATTAGTAATTACGAAAAAATAGCATTATCAATTAAATATACGCTCTAAAAAATAACATTTATTTTAAATTTGAAACGATAAACATACGACGAAAGAATATAAAAGCCTGGACGGTTACACTTTTTGTCACAAAAATAAGATAGCTCGATTTATATTTATATAAAAAAATACCATAATTTTTTTAATTGTGTCGTAAGCTATTTTACTTATTTTTTGCTGCATTTTCATAATTGTGTGATCGACAATAGTTGTGATTTGTTGATCCCTCGATTTACGCGGTAGATATGTTCCAGGAAATATCGCGTAAATTGAGTCATTGTACGAAATTTGTAATAAAACGATCGAATTGTATGTACGTGTATTTTTTAACGTTTCTTTAAAGTATAAAGTGAACGAGCCAAATATTAAGCGACACGCGTGCACCACAAAAAGCTACCCAGGACACACTGCATGGACAGCTGGAGATGTTCCAGGTGTAGGTCAAGTGTAAGAAGTGGGAAGCAATTAACCCATGCGTTTATACTACCCGCGAAACTTAACATGTTTAATTTAAGGGTTAAAAAATGACTTTTTTAACCGCATAAATCGAGGAATTAGTGTAGTAAAAAAAGCTTTTTAATATAAACTGCTCGTTATGTTATACAAAATATTGTTTATATATCGAAAAACACAGTCGCTATCAATATATGTATGTAAATTAATTATGCTAAAAAGTTCAAAGGTAATGAAACGATATCATATCATCGTTAATTATGCGCGGCGATTTATCGTTGTAAATAATAATTTAAAGTATAATTAACATTTATATAATGTCTTAGGTTAAACCGCTCTCGCGTGCCGAAAACCGCCGCGACTTTAGATTGCGAAAATTGACCTTCGCTAATTAAACACAAACATAAATATACAAATGTATGTACATATACATATGTTTACACTGTCGCAAACTTTGCGACTTTTCTAAATCGAACCGGTCGATCATATTTCTTACCGTAGACAAAAAATCAAGTGGTTATCCTTGCCAATGGAACGTTCGAGTTGTCAAAAATTACCCGCATAATATATAACAAAACATATGTATACACACGTTGGCGGAAAAAAACCTCACCGTTTCTCGGAACCTCAACTAGCACTAATCGAAAATTTGTTCGGTCGGCTGGTTATCTTGTGCAAGTAACAATTTATCGAGCCGGTTTTCGAGAACTTTGGAACGCGAATACTTACGTTTCTTCAGGTTGCGGTACCAGTTCTTGTGTATAAGAACAATAAAAAAAACCTGACGGATTGCAAAACTGCACGGAGATAGTCGAGATTTAGCCGCGGGCTATGTTCTACTATCTACTACATAACACTAAGCGTTTAGTATAGCGAAACACTTTGGATCGCGACATGCGTCTCTAGAAAGTAATAACGCGAGGAATACGCGAAGCGAAGATAATATTAGCCTCTTCTTTCTATTTAAATTTAACTCTTATTTTTAGAAGCGGCGACAGAAGAAGTTTGCAGGAGAAAACTTCGGTTAGAAAGAGCAATTGAAATTTCATTAAGCAATATATATATATATATATATATATATATATATATATATATATATATATATATATATATATATATATATATATATATATATATATATATATATATATATATATATATATATATATATATATATATATATATATATATATATATATATATATATATATATATATATATATATATATATATATATATATATATATATATATATATATATATATATATATATATATATATATATATATATATATATATATATATATATATATATATATATATATATATATATATATATATATATATATATATATATATATATATATATATATATATATATATATATATATATATATATATATATATATATATATATATATATATATATATATATATATATATATATATATATATATATATATATATATATATATATATATATATATATATATATATATATATATATATATATATATATATATATATATATATATATATATATATATATATATATATATATATATATATATATATATATATATATATATATATATATATATATATATATATATATATATATATATATATATATATATATATATATATATATATATATATATATATATATATATATATATATATATATATATATATATATATATATATATATATATATATATATATATATATATATATATATATATATATATATATATATATATATATATATATATATATATATATATATATATATATATATATATATATATATATATATATATATATATATATATATATATATATATATATATATATATATATATATATATATATATATATATATATATATATATATATATATATATATATATATATATATATATATATATATATATATATATATATATATATATATATATATATATATATATATATATATATATATATATATATATATATATATATATATATATATATATATATATATATATATATATATATATATATATATATATATATATATATATATATATATATATATATATATATATATATATATATATATATATATATATATATATATATATATATATATATATATATATATATATATATATATATATATATATATATATATATATATATATATATATATATATATATATATATATATATATATATATATATATATATATATATATATATATATATATATATATATATATATATATATATATATATATATATATATATATATATATATATATATATATATATATATATATATATATATATATATATATATATATATATATATATATATATATATATATATATATATATATATATATATATATATATATATATATATATATATATATATATATATATATATACAAAGAATCAATATTATGATTCGGATTTATTTTAGATAAAATTATAAAAAGTTTCGCTGGCGTTTTAATACACGTTTTTTGTATTCCAATAAACAATATATTATACCCAGTAACAGACTTTACAAACACAGATGATGAAACAAATTATTTGATTTAAGAGCAGATGTCTCAAGAAGTTCTTGAATTACACGAATCTAAGTGGATTTCTACAGGACAGACTAACCTCAAGGTTGGTTTGTGTTGCCCAATTTTCTGCTCGTGAATTCATATCTATTACCACTGTACAATTATACGAAGAGCATTTAACACATATTTGTTTTAGACAACGATCCTGACATTTAATACAATTAGAGGCGAGAATGTGTATATTTACAGAAACCTAGCGATGCATTTTCGCATCATGCTGCTTCAATTCCCAATCTACATTGCCTTCGCAATGACAATAAGGTCGCACAATGTAACAGGAAATGCCTCTCTCATGGTCAATTTTATAACACTATCATTTTTTGTAGGATACAATTTTATATCAACTATGCCGAGTACGAAACTAGTGTTGATTAGTAATTGAGCTTCATAAATCAACAACTTTCTATGTTCAAAACATCTGAGTGCTATCATGTTTCATATAATAAAATGATGGAAATTTGAAATAAATTGATTTTATTAAAATGTAACGTTAAAAGGCGAACGTAGCGTCACGTTACTTTGACCTTAAGCGATAACGAAGTGGGGTTTCGCGATTCCGATAAGAAACATCGATTAAAATAAAATATACGTATAAAAAACGGTACAAACTTCAATCGATATTTTTTATACTGCACTTTTTCCCTCTCGACGTCAAATCTGACGACATCCAAGAGCAATAATTTCCACAGTAAAATTAATTTTCCGAGTCGATTGTAAATTTGAGAGCGGACGTAAATACCGATCCAATCAATTCAACAATTTCGAAAGCAAGGTTAACGCCAATTAAGTAACAATAATTACAAACGACCACTAATCTGGTTAGGATTATATGTAAATGAGAGATCGGTTGAAACTTGCGTGCGTTTTCTGCTCGAAGCGAACAGAATAGTTCCGAAATAGATCAGGCACGTGCTCGTTTCTTCGCATCGGCTCGAGTGGACGTAACGTTCTTGCGAATTGTTATATCATAAATGTATAATGAATGAATATATTTGAACAGCCTTAAATCGAACACTTGTTCAATACCAAACAGTTCAAGGCTTAATACAAAATGATTTACAACCACAACCTTAAGATCCAATCATATATATTAATAGTAAATTATCAATAAAACAAAATTATAATAATATTTAATAAAATATAATTAACTAATAAAAAATAGATATCATTTTGTAACAGGTATATTCAATACATTGTATTGAAAAATAACATATTTACATCAGCTAATAAGGATTAGAACAATCATATTTCAAAGTTCACTGCGAATAGACATACATATATATGTATATAATAGAAGTGAATTTTTGTTTATATATTCATGTCAGTAGTTTTTAATGAAATTCCTAAACATAAATTTTATATTCATTATATATAATATAATATATGAAACCTATAAGCTGCTTACTAGTACACTGTATTAGATTCCTATATGACTGAAAATGTTTTTCAATTTAAATTGTTTCTTAGAGATCGGAATTATAATTCAGATCGATAATCACAGATTAGGTTTTCCCAGATTTTTTAGTCTCAGTGATTAATAATTTAAAAAATATATTTCATGCATAGTATTATATGTATTAATTGTAACCAATAATATTACTTTATATATTGATTAAATATATATTACTGATTAGTCTTGTGTTTTACTATCTACTTGTGGGTGTTGATTGTGTTAGCATGGTTGAAACATATTGGGCTAAACGCCATGTTACAACCATGTTACAACCGAAGATTTATAAAAATGTTTTTATCTTATAAGATAAAAGTATTTTTTAATTATAAGACATTACAATGGTCAAAATGTTTATATTACCGCCCCCCTCACCTCTAAAAATTGTTTTAGTACAGAACTAGACTATGTACATTACCACAAAAACAAAAATATACTTTTGTAAAATGATTAAGAAAGTGCTTTTTCATAAATATGACTTAAAACTAAATTTAAGAGTATCTTTAAAAAATATTGTAGCAAAAGCTATACATCTCAAAATAGCGAAATGTTGAATTAATTACCAGGTTAAATACAGAAAGATTTACAATTAAAATACAGCAGTATATGCAAAACATTCCAAATGTTTGCACTGAGCGGTATTTTCTTCTATAAGGAAAGTCTATAAGGAAAGTATTGGCCAAAAAATACATATACTATGAAAAATAAAGTAGTACTAAAACTCTTCATTGTCAGCAACATGTGTTACTAAATACTAACTTAAATTCAGATACCATTCAAATCTGGGGTACAACCAAAAATTTCAACAGCAAAATAATCCAAAGATTCGAGTCAAAAACATTAAGATTCGTCATGTTTCATAAAAAAGTAATGTATTTTTGTATGACAGTGAAGGAAAAGATTAAAAATCTCCATTGCCACTGAAATCTATATTTCAATATAAAGTGTATATTGTATGATCTGATGCAGTTAATTCATACACACTTAAGAACAGCTATATGTATACAAAATATACAAATAATCCAAAGATTCCAGGCAAAAACATCAAGATGCACATGTTCCATGAAAAATTAGATCTTTCTGTATGATGATGAAAGAATAGATAGAAATTTGAGCAAATATAACTCGACACAGTTTACAATTAGCAAATATAAAACAGTGTTGTAAGACGATTACTAACACCGAAAAGACATGAAAACTTTTGTCATATTGCAAAGTTCAATGCTAATAGACACATTTATATATACTATATATATATTTTTATTTATTTATGTAATTCCGCATGAGTAAGAAATTGTGATTATTATATAATTATAATTCTATTTGGTTTTCCTTATTCTTAAAATCAGGGGTGAATATCGGGACGTATAAAAATTGTCTAATAAAAAGCTAAGTTCATCGCATAGAGAAAATTACTAAGATACAAAATAAAAAAATATATGAGTCGTTCAAAAGCAAAACTGATTTTATCAAGAATGACATAAAACGTTTAAATAAATCATAAAGTCTTGTATTAAATAAGCTACAATATGACAATGTTTTTCAATAATTTTGTTAATTTCTGCTTCGAAAGTAATATATATTTCTTTATTAAATATTTATATAATTAACTGAAGTCACTTTAGAAGTTTATCCAACGTAATCAAGTTTAATAAATATGTCAAATATGAACTATTAAATACATAAAAAATCTAAAATAGTTACTTTACCCTCAATTGCCAATTCGAATGAAAAATATATGCAGATAGATTTATTCGGAAATAAATAAGTATAAGTTTTCACCCATTCTATTGTGAATATGTACGTTTTTGTTCGTAACTTTGGAAACAAAACGGTCGCCGACCCGACGACGCTCGGTAGCATCCGTCGTCTCTTAGCGCCGATCCTTAAAATAGCTATCGCGTAAGTAAATTCGTCGAATCGGGAGGAAGCCAACGAGTTGATTGGGTTTTGTTTATTCGACGGCGGAAAAGTTTGACACGGAAAACGAGAAAATCGATCGACCGCCGTGACCTCTGTTATGGCCATGCGCGTTCGCTGCACTACACCCACTACTAGCGGGCGAAAGTGAAAAAATAAAATTCGAACTCACCACGTCTCGCGCTTGGCGCATGTCGCTGAGTGTAGAGCGTAGAGTTTGAAAAGAATCGGGCTAAGTGGAAACGGAGTAACGTCACACACGTCCGACGTAGTGGAAAGCCGATAGCCGACTGAAGCGGCTTTCTCGCGCGCGAAAGGGTCACCTTGAATCGCGCCCCCTCCACGGCGCAATGCGCACCCACCCACACCGCGGTCGATAGATCCCCGTGACGTCACGCGGCGAGCCTCCCGACGCTCCCCCGCGCGCCCCGCCCCTCAAGTCGCACGTCATACACGTCCGCCTCGCGGTGTTATTGCGTCGACCTTTCGGATTTTCCCCGCTAGCTTTTCGGCAGCAGAACAATGAGAACAACGCTACGCTCCGAAGGTGACCTTGAAGAAAGCGAAGGAGTTTTCCCATCCTTGATCCCATCTTTCAGAAAACGAAAAACCTACAATAGCGCAACAATAATTTAAGACTTCATTTTAAAAACTAGATATATCCATAAAACCAAATTTTACAGGAGAGCAAAAAAACTATTTTTCTTCCTTATTTTTAAAAAATACTTTATTTTATATTTTTTACATTTATAAATACGACATATAAAGAGAAAAAGATTTAAAATTGTACAATAAAAATAATAAAAAATAAAAACCGACGTGAACATCGCACGTTTACAGTCAAAGGCTCGTTTTTACAATAACCAAAAAAATTGTTTCGTCACTACTTGATACGCCATCACTGTCTTGTTCCACAAACTCTCGATTATCATTGTCACACGCTAAATTTTCATGAAACTGTATATTTATGGATTTTTAGAGGTGATTAGTGGATGTTAGCAAATCTTTTTATGCCGCTTTATTAGTACCGGCTTAGCCTTTACCGAGAAAATAGTTTTTTCTTATTGAATCCACTGCGGTCCAATTTATTTAATCACAAAAATTAAGCTTCTTACATATTATTTATATATTATTTATTTAGAGTAAACCCTGTACCCGTTCCAGATGTTGGGTCAACAACCTGAAAAAAAACCCCACCCAAGAATGCAATGACAAAAGAAAATGTTTCGCTCTATGATTGTAAAAAGTATTTTACACAACACCAATGTTTCTCAACATATTTTAAACGCACGGAATTTATTACTTTGATATATTAATCACTAAATATATGTATGTATGTAGATCATTCAAATCACTTCCATATTTGTATACTTGATGTTTGATTATATTTGTTCATAGTATGATATATCTCAAAGCATTCTTTCATATGAAGATATATCCTTAGTTTTTATTTCACTAATTTATTGTACATAATATAATAATTTACTATATGGAAAAAATACTTATTTGATAAGCCACGCCTAGTCCACATCGTGACGATTTTTTTATCCTTTGATGCAAATACTATAATATTATATTGTTCATTCGTTTTTATGTTACAACTTCTCCCTCGCTTTTTATTTATAGCTATTGTTTCTTTCAATAGACTATTTCACCCGCTTGTGTTTTAGTTTACAAAAAGATATCAATATATTGCTTCAATACCGATATTTCGGTATTGTATTTAAATAATACCGACATTGAAAATATGATCCGGTATTAAAAGCCCTAATCAGGATTCTTATCGCCAGTCTTGGTGGGCGTGTCGAGGTCAGCGTTAACGCAACTTCCGAAGGGCTGCGATAATGGCTTGGAGGCAATTTAAAACATGAGCAACTGATTATTCAAAAAAAACCATAAAATTTCTTATAACAGGGGCTTAAATAATATGTATTAAATAAATCGATATTTTACTATAAACGTTGTATTATATCATGATTCATTCATAGCAAAAAGGTTTATAAATTACATTGTAAACAGTGGTGTTATCGCGACAATAATACAACAGAATACTCTTTTAATACCTTAATAATCAAAATTTATTTTTATGATAAATTTCATTTGGCTATGGCAGAATAATGGATTCTAATTTAGGACCGAATAAAGCGGTTTTTCCTATATTGTTACCACTAAAAAAATATCCTGTGTAATGTTCAAACACACATAATTACCATTAAATTTGTAATCTTAATTAATGTTACGGATTTACCTTAAGCTTAAATTATCTCAAATATATTCCAATAAAAACGATTTCTGTAAATATATATTTAAAATTATTAAAACCAATTCTAGCCAGTTCGATTAATTAAATTAAAAGATTAACACTAAAAACGTATATGAATATAATACACATAGATTATATCAAAATTTTCCTAGTACACTTTGTGCGCAGATTGTGAACCAAATATAATTTTTTTAATTAATTTTCGAATGTTTTAAGATTCATAAGATATAATTGATAAGTGAAAAACGGGAAAATTCAACAAATAACTTTGGCATGACACATTTTTGCTTATCGCAAATATATAAAATTTAACTTAAGATAAGTTGTATTATAAAAATAATACAATTAATATTTTTAACATTTTATGGATATTTTCAAACATTTTTAAAGGCTATTTAGGAGCATCACGTATTGTCCTTTTATATTTGCCGAACTTCAGTTTTATCCTTATGATCTCGCACACTGTTTTGCCCTATCTTTGCAAGGTCAACACAATTAAATTCAATATAAATTAATAATATCAAAGGGTTTATTTATATTTTTTAGCAATTTTTTTTATCTATTCAAATATGCGGCGTGAGGAACTACTCGTTAAATTCTGGCGTTGATACAATACATGATCGTATGTGTTGATTGCTACATAATATAATTGACCAGTACACATGGTTCTAGGCTAGATTAAAATGATGCGTCGGAACCATTCATAATCGTTGCGACGAAATTAGTCGTAAGGACTTGCTCGTCGGCGTTATACAAACGACTGTGTATCAAAACAGATAAACCGTATCCATATTGATAAAGCACTTATGAAAAACTCGGGAGTACTTGAACAAAGCTGAAAGGTCGATGTATAATACGACGGAATGCATAATATATCTCCGCCGAAAGGTACCAAGCATCCCTCGAATCGCACATACAATTTAACTTGATATATTAATTGGATAATAACAAATAGTATATTTGCACCTTAAATCATTGCATTGCCCAAACGATAGAGAGCCGAAAAGGACGTTAGACTTCCCCTAAGTATCAAGGGTATAAGCTAAAGCATGTAAAGACACTTCAGTCAGGATCCAAAACTTGCTTTGCTCCAGTCTTGGAATAAACGAGAGTTCAACTAAATTCGAATCAAGCTAAGTTCGTAACGCAGTATCCAGGTATTCTGAAGTAAGTTTTTTTAGTAAAATAAGTTTCTAACCGGCAAGACGTCTAATATGTGTTATTCGAGAAAAAATATTTCCTGTGTGTGTTGCGATATACCGTTGGCGTTCCATATGGCAATATGGAACTTTGTCATCGCCATCGCAGTGGGAATGCTCGGTAACGAGCGTTCCCACTGCGACGGCGACGGCACGATTTTATTGCTTTTCACATGGATTTTTGACTTCTGAGAAGGGATAATTGTTTTATGCGCTCTCTTATTGGTCAAAATTCGGTTTAGATATGCTTCATTTCGATTCTCACTTATTGTTATGAAAATTATTAATATAAAAGCGAAAAAAATATTTCCCTTCTTTGTTGCGATATACCGTTGACGTTCCATATAGCAATATGGAACTTTTTTTCACAGTTTGTCAATTAAGATCGTTTTTAAGACTAATCCACTCGAAGCATTTAATGTGGGACGTCATTTGGGGAGGACAGGTGGGGAATATTTTATTCCCCTTTGAATTTTACCAGAAAAATGCTTGTCATTTAATGAAATACTATTAAGACACGTATATATACATACATATATTTGGTATATCTGCTGAATTTAGCACATCTTGTGATACAGACAAAGATGTGCAAGAAACACTCCTACAGTTTGAGGTACCTGAAAACTGTAATTTTGTACATATGTTTATAAAATCGGAAAGCTAACAAGACTTTTTGTAGCAAAACTAAAAGGCAAACTAACTGTTTTCTTAAATCTTGTTATAAAAATAATATAAAATATATGTTTGTATTAGTTAAATTTCTAACATAACGAAAACATATTATAAGGAACTGTAACAGGTAAATGAAATTAAAATTGTATTTCATTTTCAATAGTATGACCTTGGAAAAAATATGTTAACTCAAAAGAGTGGGTATATTTTAATCTAAAAAATTCCCAGTGAGCGAGCTTCTAGTTAATTTGAATTATAAATAAAAATATGCCACAGAAAATATTAAAAATTAGACAAAAGATTTTCTCTAAAATTGTAATGAATTCTGCAGACTTCCTAAAATACGAACGATCAATGAAGCATGTGTAGGTGAGGTCATATCTAAATGGAACACTAGACAGTTCGAGCGAGAGCAGAAGACCTGAGCTTCTACACGTAATTTTGTGCAGTTTCAAAATTACAAAGTCTCAGAATTTTTACTCGAGTATTCTGAGAACGGATCATTCGTTGACGTGATTTCGTTACAACTTTGCTGACGCAACCTTCGCGTTTTACGTGACATACATAGTATGTATGTATGTATATATGTGTAACGATTCAATCGAAGAAATATTCGGTGGACAAAGAAAAACACTTGAAAATTCGATCAGACGCGATCTAGTCGATAAAACGTCTAATGTTATTGTGAATTTTGAAATCGATTTTCCGCGGATGCGATAAAAATGAGATAAAAGTCTAACTTGTGCTGAATAACGAGTTATCGCAGACGATAGTAAGAATGAAAAACAACGAAAACACAGGAAGAGAGATATCACGATATGATCGTTTACAACGATTACAGTTGTTAATGAACATTGTTTTTTACGTTTATAAATATACGTACATGCTATTAAAAAATATCATCATCATAACTCTTGGAGTTACGTGCTTTAGTATTTGTAGATTGGGACAGGTGATCTATTTTTATTAACAAGTGTCGTTGAAATTTATAATCATACCAAACATATCCATTTTATTATAAATACAAGTACGCGCTTTAAGATGATAATGGTTTAAATCTGGCCTGTTTTTCATGAGTTTTTTTATGGTTCGCGCTACTCGTGATTAGAAATATGATTTATTTTAAGCTAATTGTTAATTTATATATTATAAATAAACGGGCTGAATGCTAATAAATTATAAATAATATAGAAAAGCATACAATTTGCTTATGTAACAAAATACAAAAAATTTTCCATAATGATTATTAAGAGATAATCAATAATCATAAACCTATCCGGCAGTCATATGCTTATAAAGTATTAAAACTCATAATAAAATACAATATAAATGTTTTCCTTATTGTGACGGGTATTCCCAGAGTTTTACACTGGGAACACCCGTCACAATAAGGTTTATTTAATTTTACAAACCAGTACTCGTTTTTTTAACATCAAGAGTTAATAAACAAAAAACCTGTATTCCCTTTATAATATTGCAATATGGTGCAACTGGTTTTATGGAATTTCCAAGTATATACACTAAAGCCTTATATATTATTATATAATATATGGAGACAATGACTATTTTTGAGATTAACGATCGCTTATTTTATTTAAAACTATCATCACTCAGAGATGCATACAGCCTTGGCTATAATAATGGGGCACACCTTAAAATTGCGGGTAACTCTTTACAAAAAATGCATGTCATATAATGAAATATATACTATGAATCATAATGAATTGAAATATTAAAAAAACGACCACTTATTGGGCAACTTTTGCTCCACTCCCTGGAAAAAACTAAAATGACAACATGAAAGTTCTGAAACTAATTATACTTTTAGAACTCCAAAATACAAACTTAGAAGAAAGTAAGCGAAGAAGAAGTCCCGAAAATATTTTTAAAAATATGCCATTTCAGTAAAATCATATCGGAATACATTTTCACATATTGATATATATTTTTACCAGTGAAAATATATTTTATCTTTTATAATTTTTCTAGCATGTGCTAGTAAAATTATATGATTTCAACTTTTCTATATGTAATAATATATACAATTACATACTTATCATTATTTATTTACATGCGATGCATAAATTTTACAGTGAATATGTATCTTTCAGTAAAGTTATATTTTCACTAGTGAAGTCCAAATACAATTTCTTCGATAGATATATATTTTAACTAGCGAAAATATAATTGAACTGAGAGGCGCTATTAAAATTAAATGTCTATGAAACTCAATTTGACAGTTGCGAAAATTCCATTTGCTGTTCTAACCCAATCCTAACCTAATGAAAGTTCTCATACTAATTATAGTTTCAGAACTTTCATTAGGTTAAGTCCAAAATACAAACTAAGCCAACTCATCTATCAGGGGAAAATAAGCGTTAGAAGAAGCACAGACAGACGTCGCGTCTCGCTATGTTTTAAATGTTTTAAAAATATGGTATCACTACGGACTTCTGATATGACAGTATTGGTTAAAGTATATTGAACCCGAATTTTTCTCAATTGGAGTGCGCAAAAATAAGTATCACTTCAAAAATTCACGTCAAAAGCAATAAAATCGTGCCGTCGGGTAAAATTCGGTTTAGATATGCTTCATTCGATCTAGAAAAAACTGCAATGACGTCCCTGATTCGCATAATATATAGAGGATAGAGGAAAGATAACATAAAATAGATCAATAGATTTGTGGGTAAAACTTTAAGTCGTCGGGTTGTAATTAAATGTATATTTTGCTTCTACGCACGTGTATATATAAAGCAAAACACCACCACACTTAATTTACAAATTGTAAATACTGAGCTCGCTACCAGTGGAGCTCACGTCAAAAATTCACAACCAAACCAGTACGAGCCTCGATGCAAGAGTTCTTTGAATCACTATCGTTACAACTTAAAATACATTTATTGCACAATATTGTACGGTTAGAATATCAGCTATTGTTTAATTTTAACAAATAAACACGTATACCATGCATTATTAAATAAACACACATGACTGAGGAAATATTGATGTATTTGTGGTAACATGTGAAATTTTTGCTCACGTGTTTTAATGGGATCATGTGAAATATTCGCCCACGTGTTTTCTTCAGCCCAACAATAAAAATATTCTATTCCTGGCTTAACATACCAATGGTATAGCTATTTAGATACTATAAATATATTTGTGTATTAACTATCAAAATATAACTAAGGGGTGGAAAATGATTTAAGTGGCAGAACCTTACCTCAGAAAATAATCTTTTTTTATGATTTTTATACACCGCGGATCAGAAGACATATTTTTTGCATGCATGTTACTAAAATTAAACGCTATTATTGAAAGCACTTGCTATTTATAAAAATAGCTTAAGACAACAAGTAAACCCAAAATGCTGTCGTGGTTCATATAATTAATTGTGCTATGATGCATACGTCCTAAATATATAAATTATTTTAGCATTGTTTGCGACATTGCTGAAATTTTCTGACGAAATGTGCTGCAATTCTTACAAATCAATGTATTTTTCTAGTTTTCTCCTCATTATTATACTAATCTAATAAAACTAGAAAAAAGTAGCTAGAACTAGAAAAACTGTAGCCGGGAAAACTATTGCGCATTTATCGCTCTTGCTACGTATGCACATAATATGCATAGTGTAAATGCAATTTTATCATCACGGTCAATGTTACACAGGGCCGCAGAAGATGCCCAGGGGCGATAACTCGACTAGACCAATGCTATTTTTTAATAATTAACAATATGGCCCTCAGATAATTATATACAATAAGTTAACCTATCAACATTTTTAATCTAATGTTGCCGAAATGTATGTGTGATTCAAGGTTTATAAGTTGAATAGTCTCAATTAGTTCTTCCGCTTGGTTTTAGCAATGGTCAACGAATGCTATGCTATCGATCGAATGTGTGCATACGTCTTTGGTCAAACGGGTCAAGCTGAATGGTATACGAAAGCGACGCAATCGATGCAATAACACCGACAGGTCTCGAAGTGATTTTTATGTAAAAAAAATGCGAACTGAAAAGGTTAAGCGTATCTATTTGCAATTATATTTTTTTGTTATATTAATGTCGCTTTAAACGATCTAGTTTTCAATGAGTTCGCACATCAGAAATTCCACGTTCGTATTGCGCAAACCTTGAACGATCGGAAGAAGCATCGAAGGTCGAATCGTACTGACACTATTACCTACCGCTAATTGCTGCACGAGGTGCTTAACTATAGTTATTAGCGTTCGGTCGTTGCTTTGGATTAGTTAAAAATACAAATCGTACTATGCGACAAAATAATATATTATATGTACATAAAGCTTCCCACTGTACGAAAATATAAAATACGGCTTTCGTCGTGCTTGCGTATTTGTTCTAAAATTAAAACTTGCATCGACCCGAATAAAACTCACGTGCGCCTCTGGAAGCTTTTAAATATATTATTTATATTTTCGCGAAGAGTCATCGATATTGCTATCGCAATTTGCGTTTACTTACTTATAACGTCAATATGGTACGCAACAGATGGTATAAGAATGACGTTAAATACTTCAACTTCGTTTTGAAGAAATTTTGTTTATACTATTAATATATTAATGTTTATATTATTAATTTTTTTTTTTTTGGTTAATGTATTAACCAAAAATTTTGAGCGAAAAACGCGATATTTCGAGCACAAAGTGCGTAGCACGAAATTGTCATCGGTAGTATTATATTGTATTATTTGTTATTTCTCTAGAATTTTTTTGTTATAAATTAAATTTATACAAATATTTTTGAATGGTTTACAACAGATGCAAATTTTAAACAAGTAGTGGATTAAATCTACTTAATTCACAGCTGCATTCAGCGCAGGTAGTGAGAAAAGGGACAGAGATTTTCGATTAACACCCTGATTACAGGAACAGAATTACGATTAGTATATATTTGCCGGTCAAAAAAATTATAATTATCTTATTCTAGTTTTTTTAATAAATTAATAATTTTGAACTTCTATTTTTTTAATAAATGTTTATACGCATACATTTATATTTTAATTATTACTATCATATAATTAAAATGCATACATATGTATTAACCCTATTTTTTTCCGTATACTGTAATAATATAAATACACACTGTTTTTAAATTATTACATAAGTTTAAATTTCTCGAGAATTAGAAAACATCGGGAAATGAGAAACATAAGTTGTAAAGTTACATTTAAAAAAAAACAAGTTTGAGCGCAAAACTATACGTGTTATATAGAAAGTTGTTAAAAAAATATTTTTTTACAACATATTTAAATAGACTAAACACTATTATTACACATACTAAAAAAATAAAACATAGCAGAAATAGAGTACTTAACTACGATATCTAAATATTTCTTTAAAACACTGAACAGAATTTATAGATAAAAAGGTTTAAAAAAAGAAATGCGCCAAAATTACAGTATTTTTAGATGATAAGATACCCAAAGCTTCGCCAAAATGTTTTGCGAAGTAGACTATGAGGCAATGATTTACCGCAACAAAGTCTCTAGCATAGGAACTTGCCCTTGATGATATAAAAAATATTCCCTTAATAGTGTTTTTGAAATGCATAGTTCCAATAAATTTCACAGCTCCTTTAAATGTGATTTTACGATGCCTTTTCATATCCTCGACATCCCTAGATATACACGTGCCTCGATGACCTTGCTAACAATTTCTTGTTATTCACTTCTATGCTAGAATGCCGTCCGCATTGTATACTAATTTATATGCAGCTTAATGTTTTTAAAAAATGTGGACAAGTGGTCTTATGGCATCTAATAAGTAAGTCAATAAAAGCATATCACATCGAAAACACCTCACCTTTAGAGTTCTCATCATGTTTATGATTAAAATATAAACATGAAATTATTCAAAGAAATAATTAATAACAATAAGCCATTTATAAAAATATGATCTGAAAAAGAATACTATGCTTTCATCAGGCGCGGGCGATTAGATTCTGTCCCTCTCGATCGCTCGCGTGTTAAGTGACGAGAGCGAGTGAGAGATAAGGGCATGCGGACCGCAGAGAGGGAAAGAATCTCACCGCCCGCGCCTGGCTTTCATACGATTTATGTCAACTCATATTCCAACATTAAAAGTTTGAAAGGTTTAAAGGTCTAATTGCACGTTTTTTTAAATCAGCAGAAACTCCCAAACGTATAAGCTCGAAGGATGCGCGGAAAGTCCTGAAAGACCTGGCCCAGACTATAGCCTAAAATTTAGGCCCTAAATGAACTTTAGTATAGTATAATATTCCACACTCAATAAAATCATTATACTTTTTAAATAAAATTAAAAAAAACTGTTACAGTTGTTTCTAAGTGGGCCGTATTTCAAGATAATTTCCTGGTTCGTTCCACCCACATTTCCTCTTTAGATTCCTAGTCGGGGTTAGTTAACTGAATTACATTTTGGACTGCGAATAATTTAGGAACTGTTGTCCTAGTGGATTACTATAATATCAATATACACAACAAACAACATGCATATATAAATATGGCCTCCATGAGCCCACTCAACTTCACTAAGCTCTATCCTAAATTCTCATAGTCATGCGGTATCGGTCGTCACCCTTGGTCTTCCAATTGTTAGACCTTAGAATAAGCTTTGCTCATTAGTGCTACACGTCCGGCTTACTGATAAAATGGTATCATGACCATTTAGTGACATCATGGTCTTAGTGACTATTTTTTAATTTCAGGATCTCACTGAAGGTCTGAAAATCCTTCTCAAAATTTTTTTTCGAACATATCGAGATGCTGCAAATTCTTTACAGTCTTATACATAATATAATTTTCTGTATCTCGATAGTATTGAGGCAAGATATATAATAATAACAACATCGAAATTGAAAGGCCGGCAATAAAACCATAACAGAGCAAAACAAACCCATAGATAACGATTATTTACATTTAACACAGAAGTTACGTAATAACAGGGGATATTAACTTGATAAAAGCAAACATATAAATAACCTAGTGCATTTGACAAGTACGGTCATTCCAAATCATGTCACAAAATATACTGCAACTTAATTCCTATTCCATTTATCAAAACATACAAAGGAATGCTACGAATTCTATCAGGATGGATATATAAATCGTTCAGTGGACCGTTGCAATTCAAAAACATTCACCATAAAGCTTTATTGATTAATTCGAATAGATCAATAGCAGAGGCTCCCTTTCCTGCAGATATTTTGGAAATAAAAGCTCATACATGAAACCCTAGACGATTCCTCGCAATCGGATTCGAATAGAAGTTGGTAATTGGATTCAGGCATTAGAGCTGAGCACCACTTTTAGTCAATAGAGATAAGTCTAGATTCTAGGGCTTATTTAAAAATACTTCAAGACTAAAAACTATCTGTGTTATTATTAATATTAATAATATGTAAACTAAATTCACGTAATCATAACTTTACCCAAGAATTTGTATTTTTCGCATTATCTCCTCCAGACATATAAAAAACAAAAGATAGAACATCTCCTTGGCGTACTCCCGATTGCATATCAGAACAGTATCTACATTTGATAATCATATATAGCGTACAAATCAATTAAATATAATTTATATAAAAGAGCAATAACCGACCGTGAAACTATAACTCGTTAAGAGGCCATCGCCCGATTTTATATTTCAAAATAACGCATTTACACCAACGCAACACCGGTGACGGTAAAATTCGTAATAATTCGATTTCACCTTGCAGTAGAGGATCGTGCCGATGTTGATATATGTGCATATCAATCGAAAAGCGAGTTATACGTCCGTTTTTTCCTCTCGCGTCTCTTAGACGAAACAAAACACCATTGACACAATTCTGAGGCGCGTTTTTGCATCCGTTAATACTATTGCTCATATATTTTGCGGTTTGAACTCACCGCTGACTTTATGCCAAAAAAATTGGGAGTTTGTGCGACGGAAGAAAAAGCTTACGTGCCGATTCGCAGTTTTGAACTTTCGTTTATGATCTTCTTGATTTATAGCTTTCGAGTGTTTCAATACTGACGAGTGCGTATGAGCTAACCTAATTCGACGGAAAATTTTCAGTGTATGGTCAATTGAATCGGACGCACGTGAGTAGGGTTGCCAACTATTTAAAAACTTTTCATTGTCATGTTAATCAAAAAAGATTTTATATACGTCGCTAGTGTAAGCTTACAGGACCAATATTAAGTGAAAGCTTTTAATTGGTCAGAGTTTTGGACCATTATCTAACCAAATTGATGAGGTAAGGTCCGACCACCTACCTGGGTTGTCGCGAGTGATCGCGACTCCAAGATTAATGAACCGGTTCGAAACTATTAATGGTCTCCAACCTCAACAATCAATTTAAGAAGACGGATGGAAAATATCATGAAGTTCAATCGCGTTCTATAATGGAAATAACTAAAAGACGCTACTGAAAATAAAATTATCGAACATTACATAAATTCCAAGAAGAGCGCGTCGTTTTAATTTTTAAGAAAGAAATGTGACCGCAATAAAATATAAATTTCTAATAAAGTTCTGTGGTTGATCTATTATGTGCGATAAGATACACTGCTGCTGAAATTCATCACCTACAGGCTTCTCTTTATTACAACAAGGTTATAAACAGGTAAAATGTGGTAATATAGTGGCATGAATTTAAAGCGAGAAGATTTTACGTTCATAATAAGGAAAGGAGTTGAAGGCCATCTGTTGTTACTGAAGAACAAAAATTATGAATTAAGTCTTCGATGAACTTTACAAACTATGCAAATACCCAGAAATGTTCACTGTTTAATTATTTATTAACAAACTAACCATAGTACCTTGAGAAGTTTTCCAGTGCGTCTATTTACATAATATAAATATAAAACGTAAACGACTGAAAATCCTCGCTTACAAAATAACCTTCCTTTTAATAGCTTTCACTACTTATCAATTAGATATTTCTCAGACAATTAAAAACACAGAAAATAATTTAGTATTCTAATCCTATTTTATATCCAACCTTTACTATTTCAAAACATTTAAAAAAACTTAGATTTAATTTTATTATCTCTCGGTAATAAAATTATAAACTAACGGTTTATTTTTTTCGAAATGCACTAAATGACTCATTAATGCTTGGAATGAAAGCATTAGTGAGCTTCGTCATGATCAATTATAGTAAATCCATACTACAAAAAATATAATGGTACAAAATAGTTACCGTAATATTAAAAATATATTAAAAGCTGCGCGCGTTGGGTGCCGAAAAAATGTAGTAGATCGTTTTTAAACCTTAGCTTATTTAGCGCCCCAGACAAAAACTAACTAGGTCCTCCTCCCGCCTCCCCCATATATCATTATTCCATTTCAGCAACACATTAAAACATAATAATAAAATACTACTTCACCGTCAATTATTTTTCGCAATTCATATAAACTACATAGTGTTTTTAATTATATTATAATTACTCAAAAATTTACATATAAAATAATCAATGCCAAAAAACAGCTTCGAAAACAACTGTATGGTAACCACAGAACAAAGAATATAAATTATTGTTATTTATAAAAATGCGCTATTATTAAAAATCGGTCTTAACTGCAAAGTGGCATATATTGATTATAAATTATTTTTAATACACATAATATTTTATAAGATGTAACCGATTTCAGCCTAGTGCTTAATACTTATTTGTAAATATTGATTATATCTAATCGCCTCACCCAGTACACATGTGTTTTGAGCTTACACCTGTTAGGTTACAACGGTTATTTTTTTATTAAAAAAAGAAGGGTCAAGTTTCGCCCCAAATCATCGACATTGGTCAGATATATATGTCAGAAAACTGCCAAACCAAATCATTTTATTCAGACTTATCAGTCAGTCTTGCTTCGTAATTTATCGGAGCTAAGACCAATTGACTAAAACTGGATTAGAAGATCGAGAAAAGCAGCCGCTTTTACATAACCGTTCGATCTAATCCAGCCAAAGCAGTCACCTGTCAGAATCCGAAGAGTTTAACTCGATCTTTGATACGACTTGGACCCTATGTGACGCAGTACTATGTAATTATAAGAATAAACATGAGGTTCCACACGTACGTAACTCAATAATATTACTTTACTATTTAAATTAAATTAAAAAAGATATATTATAACAGTTGACAACCTTACATATGATACTCTTCTACTAGATGTTATTCCAACGATCGTTTTTTTTAAATAAATTACGATTTACGTTGATTTTATAAATAAAAACGTAAACAAAATACTAGTCAAAATAATAAACATAAGCTTTTCCAAATGAATAATCAAAATATAAGGAGAAATCTTAGGTATGTGTTTTTTTTTAGTTAAATATCGAATGGGTCGTCTCAAGTATTATTACTCGTTTTAATATCTAGCGTCGTTACGTTTTAAAGGTTTTAACCTTAGATTCACGACAGTAAGTTTATAGCTAAGTTGTGTAAACAATAAATATTTGACTATAAAACTGTAAAAGTCACAATATAAAATACAGCAATAAGTTGCAGTTTAGTTTAGCAGTATGTATGGCAAAAACCCATCTCAATTAGATTACTAATATTGAAAGTCCACGAAATATTAAAGGTAGAGACAAGAGTAGTCATAACATTTATATAAGGAAAAATCACATATAAAAATAAAAAACATATTTATGTTTTAGTTTTAAAACATTTTTTTTGTTATATATTATATAACTGAAAAAATATAAAAGTTAGCTTGGAATTTAATATTTTCGGTCAAGGACCTACTGAGGTCGCATTGTTAGAATCAAGTCCGATATAAATACAATACAACAAAAAATCGGTGTACAAAATAAATTGTGATTGTTTTAGAAACACGTTGTTATTTTCATAGAAAAGCCTTACGCTTGAGTTGCTAATCTATTAAATTCGCGAGTTTCGCACCTACGTTATTTTACTACGAGATACTTTTGGTAATTAAAAACAAACATATATATATATGTCTTGGCGAAGATTCAAATTTAAGTTATGGAAATCACAAGGCACGTGCACCAACGCTTGACGTCAATCGCATCCAATCATGTGCAAGCACACATATAAATTCATTAAAATAAATCTGTAAACAAAATAAGGCGGCCAAAAGTCTCGTTTTCTTTGGTTGAATGGATGACGATATTTGGGGGAAAACTGTGAAAATCTGACCGATGGCAGAGAAACACTGTAGTCATTGACTATTTGATTAAGTGATTCAATCGGTGTAAATTGCATTATCGCGATACAATAAAATCGTGAACTTCTGGAGTAACAAATATAGGAAAAACCAGAAAAATAAAATAATGGTAATGGTCTAAGTCTGATACAAATAATTTAAATATGATTGAAGTCCATCTAAGATGCTTCTGACACCGAGAGCCCATCTGACGTCTTCATTGGCAGAGTATTTGTACTACAAGGTAGTGGAATGAAAAGAGATTGCCAAGATCGCAGGCATCTTAGATACATCGTCTTTAAAAAACGCATACATATGAAAATTCTGCACATGTTATAACTGAGTTCACAGACATTTTTAAGTATGTGTGGCAGTAATCCAACTCCAATTCTAGAATATTTACGTAAATAGATAGATATATTCACATTTGTAAAAATACTTAATATTCTTATATAATTTTATGTTTATTATTAATTATAATAGGCTATGATACATAGTACATTTTCAATTAATTTACAAGTAAAATTTGCGCTCTAATTTAAAATTGTGAAATAAATTGTGAAATAAATTATACTATAATACCCAAGGTGTATTTATATTCTTGTCTTACTAAAAAGTCGCGAAGAATCCTCCATAGACACGAAATTTTAATAAACTTCAAAATTTTCTAGAACATAATTAAAATAATTATTTTGCTACATAACAAAGAATGATTTAAAATGAAGCAATAAAACTCGTTGTAAATAATTTCTTGGCTTAGAGATACTGCCCAGTTGCAGCACACTTTTTCACAATTAAAAATATACTGAATGAATAAAAAGCTATTAGTTATCCAGTTATGTTCTCAAAGTATCTGAATCTAAATGGATTACCACAGCACAAACAAACCTATGTAGTTAGTAGCACTATTATGCTGAAAAAAATTAGATTCTCTTAAAGTGTGTAATAGAACTGTTTGAGTCAACGATTCTAAAAATCATTTTCCTAGCTTTTCGATTCAAGCGGCTTTAAATGGTAAGATGTTTACCTCATTGTCAATTTTATGTTATGCATTAAAATAAAAGCACACAAAATATATACAAATACCAAAAAACTTATACACAAAAATAAAGTAATATGTATTTGATATCATTTATGATTTTAATTAAATAATACTTGCAAATTTTTATTAGTTAATTATCAATATTTGTAAATATTTTTCCTTAAAAAAATATTTACAAATATTGCACTTCTTATGTTTTATTGCATATTTTTAATTGCACTTCTTAATTTTACATTTAATTTTTAATTTGTAGCTATATATTTTTTTATTTTAAGAAAAGTCGTCATATGATTTTTAGCTATCTTGATTATTTTGTGTCACTACAGTGAGAAAAAAACATGCAAAACAAGTTTATTCGTTATGCCGACGCTCGTGACGATCGGAAATTAAGACAGATTTTCTAAAAAAAGGAACAATCAATGTATATTAATTTACAGTCAGGTTCGTCAATTTACTTGCAATACACTAGCGTACATCTGCGACAATTAAAATCGCAAAACAATGCAATTTTTGAGTCCAAATATTTTGTACCAAATTTACGCACCAGCGTGAAAAATACCTTTGTCATACCAACAGATTCGAAATAAACGGGTCTGAAAATATTCTCACAGTGAAGAGATTAGTCGATTGCGAGATTATAAATATACGTATATGTTATTAAACAAAAACATTACTTTCTGCAAGTGTCTGTTATGTTTTTTTAAGTGCCACCCATAAATCGTGCTTATTGCGAAAACAAATACGCAGCCGCTTCTCTCTTCGCATCTCCTGTCCGGCTTGACATCCGGATCTAGAGCTAAATTTTGCTTCAAAATATTTTGATCAAAATATGGTACTAAATTAATTTTTTGTTTTTATTGAAGTATTGCATTGCAAATTAATTTCACATCCTTCATTTTTTAAATATTTTTAAATCTTATATTAAGATATTCCATGTGGGCAAAAATCACAAGATAACAATAAATTGCTTGCTATTGAATTATTGAAAACTCTATTGCTCTCTTTGATAAGATGGATAACCAGAAAAATGGAGTAGTAGTGAAAACTTTTGCTAATAATAAAGTCGTGAGTTCGATCTCACATTGACTCACAATTATTATTGTTTTCTGTTGTGTCTCTTTATTAATTAATTAAATTAGAATCGATTGAGTTTTTCCAGCTTTTTCAATATCTCATTAATGGATATCTAGGTAAATGTCGTATCATATTATGATATGAAATCCTTTGCTAAAAAGCTTATGCAGCTCATTCGAGTATTCGTACCATATATGCATAATGGAAGTACATATGTATATACCAAAAAAAAAAATATTCATGTTTTGAAATTACTTATTTACCCCACAGTTCAGATGCACAGGGTACTTGTACTTCTTTATCGGTTTTTTGACCTTTAATGTGCAGATTACGGTATAAGTATCTATCTTATACATCACTGACACGATGTATAAGATCGATTCGTACATATATTTGGCAACATGTTTATCGGCACGCGCACTTTACTGATTAAAACAATTCCAGCGGTCACTCTAGGTCTAGGCAAAAGCTTAATGATCATACAGACACAAATCGATCAACGCACGTAAGGGGTAACTAAATTCGACAACGACGAAACGTTTTATAATGATACACGTCATCCAGAATTTTCCGTGTCGTCAAGTGGCAACAATTAATTGAGCACAAAGTTTGCGACTGCATCGAATTTGCCAGACGAAGTTTAAGAAGCGCTGATTGCCGGTCAGTTAACCCGATTGACTGTTGGGCCAACAATGAAGTGCGGCCAATCGAGCTAAGTGACGAAGACTCGATTAATGTATCGCAAAATCTGCGCGTGCTGTGTGCAGATCTTGATCAGATGGATATCTGTAGCAGTAAATCGTCACATCTTCCTTGAACCACGACAATGAGTGCTATACTAATATCTGACTGATTGACCTCAGTCTTGACTAGATGCCGATTGTTAAATTTTAAGGACAACCAATTGATTCGACCGTCGCGATACGCGTCAGCTATCGTCGTTTGCAAAAATATAATTGTTTCAGTTATAAAAACGTATGTTATTGTGTGTGCTACACGTTTTAAAATTGTAGGTACAATGCCATCGGAATACCGCTGGCAATCACATTGCTCCAGTTTCGAACATTGATCGAAGCACATAACAAATAATGTCCAATAAAATTCAATGTTTTTATAACAAGTAACACAGCTTTGCCTGTGGCTAACTTACTACACAAAATAAGACTTATTTTTACATTATATCTATAAAGAAATTATAGTGTCAAGCTCAACGGGACTTCTTTTCAATTTACTTTGAAATAATTTTGAAATACATACATATAATAGTTTTCATATACATACATGAACCAATTGTTGTAAATTGTAAGTGGCATTATATTCGTTGTTTTGTCTGTCTTTTTTATGAGATTTAGGTAGAAATTAGGCAACACTGCATTTGTCACCTGCTTTCCACCAGCTAGCAATACGATAACCTTCTATTGTGTAAAGGCACTGAACGGCTGTTGTTTATGGACCATTTTCTCGGAATCAGCATAACAAATGCACTTGTCGATTGATCGTAAAACTAATAGAATTTTGATTTATTGCGTTTTTAACGCGTTTTTGCGATAAGCTTTTTTTACCTGGTACAGTGATCCGCACAGAGATTATGTATTTCAATTCTAATACAATTTAATAAAATCTACTTTAACTTTAACAGTTTAATTTAAAATGTAAAGCTAGATATTTTTCCATAAATAATGTAAGCTTTAAGAGATTTAATACTAAAATCAATATTAACTATTATGAATTAGCAGCTTCGTGCATCTATTAATCAGAAATTAATTTGGCATTAAAATAATTGGACCATAAGACTGCATTAGAAGAAAGTAAATTTATATTTATAATTTATTTACATTTATATTGTAATTATCATGAATTCATTCATTAATAGTTTGCTTTAGAAGTGATCAGCAATAATTTTAAATATATAAAATTCGGTAGAGTTCATATAATTGGTATAGCTAAGTCTTAACCTTTGATAAAACAGTAGTGAATATTACCAGCCCTGCCAAGAGGGGAGAGGGGACAAATTCCCAAAATCAAAAATCTCTTTGAGGGGCCCGACTCTGGAAAAAATCATAGCAGGAGTATATTTATAAAAAAAGTATAAACCGATCCCAAATAATGAATTTGAACTAAATTACAGTTGTTTGAGACGTATGTACTAATGTATTTTAGATATAAGTTCTTTCAGCCCTTTTTATACATACATAAAAGAAGCGGAACATTGCCTTCAAAAGCACCCACTTTCTAAGTAGTACTTTCACAATAAACATTATTATTCAAAGGGACAGATTGTAGTTTTTTGACGCAGCTCCATTTGTGTTAAAATTTGTTTGCAAATTATTGTTGACTTTATTGCTTTTTGAACGTTTAAAAAATATTAGACATGAGAGGAAATATTCAACGAATGTAAATTAGTAGCAGTGAATTCAGGTATTTGATCTGAAAATTCAAGTCGAATACCTAAGAAAGAAGCAGAGAAATAACGAAAAATCAACAACAACACCAGCTAAATTATATAAATTTAATGTTTTTATAAATTGTATTCAGTGGCGTAGCTATGGTGGGGCGGAGGGGGCGGGCCGCCCCGGACGGCATTTGCTTGGGGGCGGTATATTCGCGATGAGATCGTCTAGTATGGTTCTTAACCCTGAATGCACGAAAACATGCATAAATCCACGAATAACAAGAGCTAAATAATAACAAATTTATTATTTTAAGAAATGCTGACTTTATGACCCTGCAAAAATTGTATGGGGGGCGGCGACAATTTTAAGGATCGCTCTAGGCGGCACATACCTTAGCTACGCCACTGATTGTATTATCAATAATTTGACAACTGTATTTAATGCAGCAAAATAAATAAATAATACATTCAGTTTCATGTAGTTATTCTTAAAAGAAAATCTATTAAAAACAGTCTCGAATCTATCCCGAAAATATTTTTTAAGACATGTCATTTCAATAAAATCATATCGGAATACATTTTCACTAGTAGATATATTTTTTACTAGTGAAAATATAAATTATCTGGCAGGTGCTAGTCAAATTAAATGATTTCAACTTTTCTATACGTAGTAATATAAATATTTACACATCAATCATTATTTATTTACGTTATTCACGTTAAAAGCAATAAAATCACGTTTTTTGTTTTTTTTTCTTTCGATAAAGAAATATGTATCTGATCCTTCGTTTCTTGATATTATCATAATCGCCACGCGACGATTATTGGTGTTCATTACAAAAATAACACAGTTTATTAGTATAACAAACTGTTAACTTAATATTCATTAAAATAATTCAGACACGTATCAAAATGCAAATTTAAGGAATTGTATTTTGACACTCAAATAAACTTACGCTTTTCAGTATTAATGTGACAACCATAATATATACATATATATTTCAAAATAACACGCGCGTCTAAAAATCGGAAAATCTGTTCTCAAAATAACCGAGAAGAACTTAACTTATTTTAATTCATAATAATGTGAATCAATTGACTGTAGTTTGTAACATTTTCATCAAATACATTTAGCATATTATTAAATAATTACATTATGTAAAGGAGAAAGAGATAGATTTGATAAAAATAACATTATACTGGAAGCATTGGAAGGATTAATTTAAAAAAATACTAATAACAACAGCAAAAATAATGCAAACTGTTAATTGTTTCGCTTATCACTGAATATGCAAGCAATACTAATGTTTTAAGTCTCTGTTATCTATGTTTATAGTAATAAAAAAAAACTTGATATCAATTTGTTGCGTTAGCATAAAATATAAACTTGAAGTAAAATGCAATTGATAAGACTCTGACTTGTGTCAAGTTTAAGGCTAGAATAATATGCATATGTACTTAATATATTTTTAAATATTTTACCTTCTTTTTTAGGTATAGAAAGAGCTATTAACACTAATAACTAAGTTGTTAGTGCTAATTATTTTTAAGTATAAGAGTTTTCCACAGCAACATCGACTGTAATAAACTAAAAATTATTTAGGCTAACGCTTATTATGTTTTACAACGACTCTCGGTACAAACTGACTAGAAAATAATGTTTCGACGTTTTTCCCCTAAATAATTAACTACATATTCAGTTAAATTATTGTAGTTATGTACCAATTTCTGTATATTTTTATAATATATACTGGAAAATACTGATTTTCGCAACTCATCTTAGTCGTCACAATATGTGAAAGAAAAGCGTGAATGTCAAAAGTTATGCCTACAATTTACGATATAAACAACCAAACGTTATGCCTACAATTTACGATATATCCATATCTCTCTCTCTCTTTCATATTGCGATGCTTTTCTGTCAAACCATTTGTAATTACAGATTTGCAAAACACGGTTGTTTTTCTTATAATACCGCGAACCAGTCAAGTGACAATTAGTGTTGTTTGTGTATTTTTTTATCTTATCATCGCAATAAGGAAACTACTAAGAGGCACTCGTGTTAAGAAAAACCTACGTACAGCAAGAACGATTACGTATTACATTTCGACTTCTACTATATAATCGCACTGTGGACCTAATACGTCACACAGTCTAGCATCTGACTAGCAAAAAATGCGAAAACATCGCGATGTTTACAAACAGAACGTTTGTTATAAGACTTGGATAGAGCATTCGACCTACATAATATCATATATTTAGCTATCAGATCAGAATGAGCAATCTACACAACCTCTGTCTCATGAATTATAATTTAAAAATAAGTAAACTCCGGGGTAGGGATTCTTTAAACCTAATGCTTACGATATCCTCTTAAACAAAAACTAAGAAACATCATTGGAAGATGTTCCATAGAGACTGTAGAAAACATTTTTAATTATTTTAACAAGCCTTTAGCAGAGCTCAAGCCGAATTGGATTTAAACCCCATGGAAACAAGTTCAAATTATATAGCAAATCAATGCTAATTGTCTTGCTGACAAGCTTGTTATCGTCTACTGCAGCCACTGTATCTGGTATTCAGACTCCTCTTTGACTAAATGGGCTCGAAACATGTTAACTTGCTATATCTGCGATTAACATAAGCTCGAGCATATAATTGGTAAATTATATATGCATTTTGTATGAGTTGTACGAATAATGAAATTGCTGCAAAAGCGTGTATATCTTTGCTTTTCTTTTTCATCACAACTAAACAAATATGAAAATGAATACGATTTACATCTCGCTGTCAAAAAAATAGTGTCAAGGATCTGTGTACGAAAGCCAACCTAGTAATGACACGAAAAAATATTGATGCAAAAACTGTTTTAAATACAAAATTATTCTAGCTCAAATCGATCCGATAAAACCTATACATAAATAAGTTTCGACGATAGGGCTAGAGTAGTAGAATTGTTCGAGGACACGTGTTGAATTCTCGATTAACATTCACCGACCTTCAATGCCTTCAAATAATGATTTGTTCCGGTCTACGTAGTGCGCATTTCAGATACTATACATAGAGAAATCGATCAAATATATATGAATTCTACAGCAAATAAAAAATAATATTGGAAATTGTTTTACTGAAAATTACTTAGTACCCAACAACATGTATAGCAAATATAATTACAGTTTAAAATGTGTAAATATGTAAGAAGATTAATTTATTTCATGATTTTATATCACTGCTGTACCATGTAAAATGTATGGCTTTTAGGAGCTTGATGTGCAATATATGGTGTTTAATTTTATTTAAATTTTACGAAAAAGTTGACCCGAGTAAAAAGTCTTCGATACCACCGAAGAAATGCTGATGAAACATAAACATACAATTTCAAACTAAGAGAGCATAACAATATCAGTGTTTACAATAAAATAGACGCTCAATAAATTAAATTTTATGTTATTAAAATACACTATACATTCGTAATGAAATATAATATCAGCGAAATAATCCATTTAACTACATATCTAATAACTATATAATAACTCTTTTTCAGAACGATATCATATATAATAACTCTTTTTCAGAACGATATAAGACCCCTACTGGAGTACCTCAAGGATCCAATTTGGGTCCATTGTTGTTTTTATTGTTCATTAATGACATAGAAACAGCAATAGAGTATTCAGATTTTTTATTATATGCAGATGACTTGAAAATTTACAAGAAAATGCATTTGATTTCTGATTCCCTCGACCTACAGGAGGATCTCAACTCTATATGGAAATGGGCTTGCTATAACCAATTGCCTTTCAGTGTAAAGAAATGTCACACAATTTCATTTTCAAGGTCATTAACGCCGGCAAAATATTCATACCATCTAGGCGGATATTTTCTGGAAAGGTTTTCTTCAACTAAGGATTTAGGAGTGACTTTCGAAGAACGTTGGAAATTTAGCCAGCACATTGCAGAGACTCATAGCAAATCCTTAAAAATGCTCGGTTTTATCTTGAGAAATGCACGTTACTTCAGGAATACTTTAGTATTGCGCACTCTTTATGATATTCTAGTCCGCAGCATACTAGAAACTAGCTCCATCATTTGGATCCCAGGCGTAATGAATCAATGTAATGAATTGAAGCTGGAAAAAGTACAACGTAAATTTCTTCGATATTTGTACTTGAAGGAATACGGGTATTATCCGTTCTTGTTTCCCAGTGCTTTTATTTTAGGAGCCCTGGGATACGTTTCTTTGTCGACTCGCAGAAGTGTTTATGTAACTAAACACTTCTGGAAATTGCTCAAGGGCATCGTAGACAATCCTTCAGTGCTCGAGCAGCTTCAAATGTGGGCTCCTGAAGGTGGTTATAGTTCTCGGTCGCGTCCACTATTCTTGCCTGTTAAGTCTAGAACTGGAGCACTTGCCAACTCTTCTCTGGCCAAGGCTATTTATCTGCTCAATTCTGTCCATAGAAATATTGACATTTTCTCTTGCACATATGGAGTTTTGGTTCAGTTCGTATGGGACAATGCACACCTGTTGAGGTGATTTGTGTCTGTTGTTTTGTCTTGTTTATATTTGTATGTATTATGATGTATTTGTACTTTTGACTATCGTGACGCATTGGGTTTGCCTGTCAGGTCATGATGGTTATAATTTTAATAAATAAATAAATATCACACGAATAAACGATTGACTTGCGAGAGTCAACGATGGACAACCTCTGTTTTTAAATATAATATTAAATGTTCTTAAAACGAGCGGAAAATATATTTTTTTAATTATTATGCGAGTTCATGAGGGTGGGTTTCGTAAAAACTTTTTAAAAAGGATTTATTAAATAAAAATCATCTGAACCGACATTCTCACGCAAAAAATGAAATAAAATACCATTCTCGATAAGATACGGATTATGTTTCTAAAAAATTATGGAAAATATAGATCTATACAACCAATTTTTAATTGTATCGAAAATGATGTAAGAATAATGGAAAATATATTTTAAATATTTTCAGAACTACTTAAAACATGTTTTAATTGTGTTTCAGTATTTATGCATATAATCTATATTTTAATTGTTGATAAATAATCCGTCGTTCTAGACTAGATTTAAACCAAATATTGGGGTCGGTCGACGAAGGGATAAAGCACTGGCCGACCAACCAGTTATAGATTGAATGTACCTCAAGTTTTAATGATTTGAATTTTTGTGCTATAAAGAAAGAACCTCACAGTTGGTGAGTCAAATATTGGGTGGTTTTTGACGTAAATCTGAGAGATCAAGTTGCTGCGAACGTACGTAAATGTTTCGTGAAAATTTCTTCAGCCGCTCATTTGAAGTTTACGATCAATATAATATGTCTATCGTTGCACTACACAACATTATCCTCTTTTTTGACTTTCGCAACTGTTTAAATAAATATAATACTCGTCAGTGTTTACAAGCATATTTATGTGCGTAAATAAGAGTTTCCGATTCCGATGTTTCGTGACTGGGCGCCTTTTCCCTTTCGAGGTCGGTGAAAACGTTAAATATAGAGTTTTGCTAAGAGTCAGGCGCCTTTGCGCGTTTCAATTTAATACATTGTTATTGTTGTGAATGCGACGAAAGACGCGATTCAGAAGCGACAAACCAAAAATAAGCACGCGCCTGTCGCGACTTCGCCGAACGATGGCCGTTAGTCCTGTCACTTGCAAAATATTATAAATATTCATAAGACTGAAGAGATGACGATAGGAAGCGCATATCTTGACGACTTACAAAATTCACCTTGGCACCACCCTTGACACGTATCCCAGCTCTTAGACGTCACCCCGAGCTCCACGCCCTTCAACTTTGCCCTTGGTGCCGAATTACGTAATACGGCAACTTCGATCCGCCCTTTACGTTTCGCTATTCACCACCAATATACTACTAACGTTACAAATAACAATTAACGAATATAGACATTCCTGGCTGACAGACAGAAGTACGTATGTATTTATACGTTCGCCATTTGGCAACGGAGAATATAGTAATAATATGATTGCACTAGTGATGTAATTTTATCCTATTCAGCTTTTCGGTTTATGCATGTAAATTATTCACCCGTATAATTAAGAAATAATAATTACTTTATCGTCTGAATTCAATGGGAAAAGTAGTTTGATGTACGGATATCTTATAAGCTCAAACAATAAACAGAAACCAGTGTCAAACAAGAGTTTCGTCCGCAAGACAAAACTCTGTGCTTGGTGGGGTATGGAAGAACACTGAGAAACTTTTGAAAGGAACCCCACAATAACAGCTGATTTTACTGCCAACAACTTCAGCAGTTCGTAAAAGCAAGATAATCAAATCATTGACATAAAAACGTTGGCAAACTCATCGGAATGGTCATTGAGTAGCTAGGTTGAGAGTAGGGTTCTATATAAATATTCGTTTATACTATTTCAAATCAAATTTGAAAAAATCTTAGAATGAAACAATTTGTATAATTTAAAAACACAGATCGTTTTTTCTATCAATATACCCGAGTGACTAGTACCGCTCTAAAATCCATGATACTTTATGCGCTTTCCCAACAAATAAATTATATCGAAAAACATTTGTGAATATAATGTTTGTGGCGGTGTTTACTATGACCGAATTCGCAGAATTCGTTCGTTTAAACAAACAAATGTTGGAAAAGGCCAATCAAAAACGGGTGTGCGTCGCAATTTTTCATGAAGTTATAAGTTATTTGTATTTGTTATTTAAAGACACAAGATTTTATTTCAATCCGTTCAAAAATTCGGTCGCTCCTGTTCCTAAGCTCGAACTTCGTTGCGCAATAATAAGAAAATACTGCTTCACATAAATATGTCATACTTAAACGGAAGTAAAACAAGAATCTGTATTATTCTCATTAATTTGTCCAGAAATCATCTGGAAAATTTTATTTTTGTAAATTTATTTTAAATCAGTCACTTATTAAATAATGTAGGTTTTCAAAATAACTTGCACTTATAGCTGTCACGAAAAATGGATACCGAGCCCAGGAATCGTCCTCACTAATTTTCGGAAATTATTACAAAAAATTAAGTCAAATATTTATGTAGAGCCGGAAATTATCTTGTTTAATCGTAGAATTCCAAAATTGTAATTTTCTTTAAAGATGCAATTTTATATGCACTACAAAGTTCAATTTGATGAATTAGCTCTTTTTCTAGGTCAGTAAAAAGATCTTTGATGCGTCGTGAAATAGTATTATTTGATAATTATACTGCATCTATTTTTGGTGTATCTGCATCTGTCTTTCACGCGTGTCTCTCCGATTGTATGAGCTTCATTTTAAGTTTAGACTTTCCAGTGAGTCACTTTTTCTTTCCTTTGTAATCAGCGTGTATCGTTTCAAAGTTCCTACGAAATTTAGCTGGAGCCAAAGAATTGTTCTTATAACACATTGAATCAGGAGCATCTAAACTGTCAATATACGTAAAGCCAAAATTAAAAAACTTTCAACGTATTTTCGTTTTGATTTATTCATAAGCGACACGTGATCTTTAATATCAGATTTTTTAAAAACCAAATTTTGTACATCCTGTTTTTTTTCAATCGTAGATGTATCAGTATCAGTCGAATGTCCACATCTTCCTTTTGTTAAAGGTCAAATATTTCAACTCAAAATCCATAAATAGTTTTTAAATGTTATAATAAGAAAAGCATCTTGTTAAAATATCATTTTTTAGCAAATTTAATTAAATTTTAATCATTCAAACAACACACACTTATTATACTTGTTAAATAGGTAAAATTCCTGCAGACTTGTTTCCTCTAGAATTTAGACACAGGTATGATAAATACTCTAACACGTATTTTAAAACTGTTTTTTATCTTTTAATCAGATGTGTGAACAAATATATTTTAATCAGATTGGTACTAATCTGGAAAATGCAATGCGTCAAGTAATCGTCAGAACCATAATTTTATTTTATTTTATTTATATTGCGTTTCAAAATTGAGCGTGGTAATACTGAACAAGTATCAAGCAAAATCAATGCATTTCCTCAACTAATCCTCAAAATCAACATATTTGATTTTATTTATATTGAGTTTCAAAATATTCAGTTTCTTTGTAAATATTTATTGAAACAAGAAATAAAACAAAGTAGAATGAACAAAACTATGATTTTATTTTTTCCCTTATACAACCCACAGATTAAAAACCACTGATAAAATAATTTAAAAAAAGTGCTTTTTGATTTTTTAATCCCTTTTAATTAAAAATACTCGTCAGTCACTCCATTGTTAAAACGATATACGATTTTTTTAGCGCGACCAACCAGCTTGACAATCTTGGCAACTGTCGACAGACTAATGACAGCTGGATGGGACCAGGAAACCGAAACCATCTCTTTCATTCGTACTGAGTGCGAAAATATAGTCCTTGCCTGAAAATATGAGGCTAAACTATTTGTATTTTTTTTACGGAATACTTATTAACTTTTCGCGGAACACCAGTGTTTTGGGGAGCCCTGATATATACAATAAGTTTAATAAAACTATGTATTTAAAATGTTTCATAAATTTTTCTGAATTAATTCAATCGCAGTTCATTTAATTTACACACAATTCCGAACAAAGTGAAAAACAATGAAACGACTCCGATCTGTGTATAATACATTGAATTTGCTCCAAAAATTATATTGAACATAAATTCGAATAAAATTGTGTATTTCAGCTAATTTTATTTCTCACAAACTTTATTTAATTGAAAAATAAACGGCCATTTTGCCGAGATTCAATATAACTTCGTAGTATTAGTCATTAGCAAAAGTGCACTTTCATTATTTTATGTAAACAACATACACTGAAAATACAAAATTTACTGTGGTTAATATAACCCTCACATCAAAATGTGATGACTTTAAAATATCCCTTTAAATAAGAACTTAGAAGTAATATACAGCAATTTGAGTGTAGTGTTAATACAGACTACACTGACACTTTTGTATCCTAGACCTTCAGTCTAATATGAACAACATATTAACATTTTATACTAAAATTCTTAGTGTTTCAGTTTTTTATATGTCGCACCAAAAACTCACGAAAATTTTTATTTATATATTTTTAAAAAATATTATTTGCAATGATATTTGATCATCTTGAAAATTAAAACAATTTAGTACGGATTCAGTAACAGGCTTTCCAAACAGATTTTTGAAGATTTCTTGATTCAAAAGGTTTTAGTAAAATGATAAGATAGTTTAGAGCTTTGAATCGAGCTTTTAAATTATCAAAATCAATGCGGATTATCACAGAAAAAACTAGCCCACAAAATTTGGGTCTACCAAATTTGTGGAATTGAACACATGTGCTTCCTGGTGGTTTATCTTTTTGTTTTAAACAGCCTTAATTTGCAATTCACCCTGACAATAAAAAAGTCAAAAAGATAGTCACTCTATATGATTGGAAATATCTAATAGTTGTATTTTTCTCTTATGATAAATTTTATGTCACAAGCAGAGTACCCAAAATATTTATCTATATATGCTAGCATATGCAAATAATTCAACATACAGCATCGTAGTGCAAAATTTAGTTATTTATAAGCACATAATAAGATGCATATAAAATCTATATAGATATGACTGATTATGGTTTCATTCTTAGTTTGTTAAGACTAGACAGATAAGAACAAGAATTTGCTCCGGTGGTTGATCATTATTTGCCAGACAATGTCAATGCACTGGTTGGTATCCCGATTATATTCCAGTAAATTACTTTTATTCTAAGCGATATAGCTATATCAACAATAAATATTGACGTGTTTAGAATATTCTTTCATGATTTTTCTTAGAATTTATTACTATTGACGTAATTGAAAATTAATAAGAATATAAATATACAATAAATGTGCCATGTTTGTGATTGTTTTTAAACGTCGCATTATAATTTGCAGTTTATTACATCATCGAAAGACAGTATATAATCAATCGTACTGTTTTACGTTTCAATTTACAACACGCTGTCATTTATCATTAATATGCGCGTATCTTGTGCGGTTTACACAAACAATACTTCAAGAACTTCGCATTTAAAAATCATTCATAAAAAATACCTATTTTAAATTAATATTATTGACCAACTGTATGTTTTAACCATCACTCTTCTGATTAAATGACACAGATCTATATTGTACTTCAAGTTTATTTTATTACCAAAATAAAAACTGGAAGTAATGATGTCAGCTTTTAGTTGACTAAAGTATGCGCTGAAAATCAATGTTTAATCAAAAACAAACATTACAAATATATATGCCAATGGAATATGTTCAAAAGTAGTTTTGAGGTTAGTGGTCTGAAGAAATGCTATTGCACACGATATTCGATAAAAAATCATGCATTAGTCAAATGAGGAAGAGTCAATTGTGAAAATAGTATCCCTCTAGTCTCTGGTTACTTGAGTCGGTTGGTGAGTCTTGGGAGCAGGGGTGCCCCGTAGGTATAGGTAAGTAGGAGCGACAAGTCCTGAGGAGCAGCAAATGATCACAGAACAAGTTTTGAAAATAACAAAATATTCATAACACACGTATTTAGTTTACAATATATTGCATTAAATGACATGCATTTTTCTGGGCAAATTCAAGGAGAGAATTTACGACAAAAGCAAGAAAATCGTGCCGTCGCAGTGGCAACATTCATGTTAAGACTTTTTATAATGATATTACGACTCACAATAAGTAAGAATCGAATGTAGCATATCTAAGCCGAATTTTGGTCAATAGGATAGCGCAAAAAACAATTATCCGCCGCGGTAGTGGGTACGTTCGGTAATCTAGTTTTCAAACTACCACTTTTATAATAATAATACAAATTAAATGAGGAACATATAAACCGAATTTTGCCCAATAGAAGAGCGCAAAAAACAATTATCACTTCTCAGAAGTCAAAAATCCACGTCAAAAGCAATAAAATCGTGTCGGCGCCGTCGCAGTGGAAACGCTCGTTACCGAGCGTTTCCACTGCGACGGCGCCGACACGATTTTATTACTTTTGACGTGAATTTTTGACTTCTGAGAAGTGATAATTGTTTTTGCGCCCTCCTATTGACCAAATTTCGGTTTGAATATACTTTAATCAGCCCTTTTATATCAGAAGTCCATAGTAATATTGGTAAGGTTAGCTATAATATTTTTAAAACATAGTGTAACATCAAAGTGCAGACAAACTATGTTGCAATATGAGAGATGCGACATCTGTACTTCTTCTTCCGCTTTTTTTCCCCTGAGAGGAATATCTTGGACTTGACCTAATGATAATTCTAAAACTGTAATTACTTTTAGAACTTTCATTCTTTTGACTTTTTCCGAGCTTACAAAGAAAATGGATTCATATTAATGAAAATTGCAGTTCGTGAATTATCAAGGTATGAAAAAGGTTTAAACAAAGTTGCGGTATAAAATCTGCCCATTAAAAATCTGGAATAAATACGATCTGTTTCAAGGTTTTGACCATGTGAAATAAAAGAATAGTTCATTTGTTGACAAAAAATCACTGAAAATATATTGATTTGTGTAGTGTGAATTGTGGTCAACAAAAGTCAACAAAAAACGTATTTATACGGATCCCACATACCAGCAACAATTGAAAAAACGAAATTTTACGTGTCCCGTAAACAATATGTTTAAAAATATATGTACATCCGTCTGCTCTCAAGGAATTTCGGTCATTAAGAGCGCGTGTTAAGTGTTTGATGATCTTCTGTCATCGCAATTATTACAAAAGTTGCCAAAAACAAATAATTAATGCTCCCAAAGCGTTCTGGAAATTCATTTACACTAAACGCGCTATTCAGTCGATGCCTGAAGTAATGAACTTCGACGATAAAATATTAGACGATTCACAAAATATTTCTTATGTATTGAAATAATACAATGTATTGTTTTCGACCATCATGACGCATAGGTTACGATGGTCTTAATTTAATTTAAATAAATAAATAAATCTACTAATGAAAATTTATTTGTACTTTACTACCTTTTACTTTTTAGAACATTCATTAGGTTAGGTTTGGGTTTGAACAGCAAATGGACGTTTTGCAACTGTATATATAATTTTACCAGCGCTTATCAGTTAAAATATATTTTAACTAGTAGAAATATATATGTATTGATGAAAATATATTTGGACCTCACTAGTGAAAATATAACTTTACTGAAAAATATACATTGCATGTAAATAAATAATGATAAATATGTAAATGTATATATATAATACTACATATGGAAAAGTTGAATCATATCATTTTACTAGCACCTGCCAGATAAATTATATATTCACTGGTAAAAATATATATCTACCTGTGAAAATGTATTTCGATATAATTTCACTAAAATGATATATTTTTGGGATAGATTCGAGACTGTTTTTTCTAGATACCTGAGTATTTCCGGTTTAGAATCAGGGACGTAATTTCAACTTTTTTAAATATTTAGATTTTATTAAATTATATGCATTTTTCTGGCCAAATTCAAGAGGAGGTAAATGACCCATCTGCCTCCCCTCCTGAAATGACGTCCCTGGATATAGAATAAAAAAAAAAAAATATATTTAGCCCGCGATACTAAGAAGGTTGCCGACCCCTTACAGTACATCGTTATCACCAAGGTTAAATTGTCGTTTTATATGTAGTTTTATAACAGTTGGAATCTATTAAGTTATGTTAAAGTTAACCACTACTAATCATACAATAAAACAGAGGTGTCTGAAAAATGTTGATCGCAGCCATATTTGACCAAATCTCTAAACTAAATTTGTAGTTAAAATAAACCGTTTCAATCAAAAGATCTTTATACAATGAGAGAAATTAATCTCATCATTATCAATGACTAAATAAATCCAAATAAATCGCGTAGATTGAAAATCGAACTGATAAACGTTTGTGACTAATCACCGATGTTTTTGCGACGTTATCTAAACAATGTATAATTGCTAAGCAGGTGTCAGCCCTACACAATTTCGATAATCAGAGTAATCTATCGACGATACACAGGGGAGTGTAAGTAACATTTACAGTACAGTAAGACAATCGCGAGTTCCCTTGAAACACAATGTCCCACATATCGTCGCGAGAACGTTGGCAAGCGCATCGGTAACCGATGCGAAAACGTGCCAATGTTAAAAACTGCTGTTGCGAAAACGCCTATGCCCGAATTTTCCTTCTTAAAATGAAAATAAACTTGGGGGTAGTTCACTCACCTTGGCGCTCACGTTGCGGTCCGTCTGCATGGTTGTCCTTTTCCTTGCTGCTGCGAATTGTTGCGAAAATTCCACAATGCCAGATGCGGTCGAGTGTGCGCGCGTTATATAAACGCGTCGTCAGATAATGATTTCCTAATTGCTGGGATTAAACGCGACGCCTTTTCTTATCTGGAGAGATTTACAGTACCGTGCAAGTACTGCGCGCCGAGCGGCGTGTCGTTTCTTTTTATATCGTAGTATATGTACGCTATTGTATTATTTACGACACTGTTGCTGCTAGGTAACAATTTACGAGCTTTCGCGCGTTTCAATCGCTTGTATGTCGCCGAACATATCGGTCAAACTAACTGAAAACGAACCCCCGTTTGGACGCTCTTCGTTTTTGGCTCGAGGCGCGGGCTTCGAAAATAGTACAGCCGATGTGGAGCAGAAAGACCAATTTGAACTATACTCGCGAACGGAGGTGTGTTCTGAGACGATGTCTGAAAACAGAAAAAAATCATTGTCTAAGTTTACTATTCACGTGACAGTCGCCTTCCAATATATCATAGCTTTCAAAAGCTACAAGCGCATTGAAAATGTAAGCAAATTTCAAAACAAAATTTTAGGTTATTTATTTAAATGTTGTTAATGTTATTGTCGTTTAAAAGTGATCTGCGATTGACTTTGGCTATTGGATTAAAGATGGAAAATATTCAAATAAAAGCATTTTTCGCATGAGTTCACAATGAATGTATGTATAAATAAAAATAAAATATTTTGTGGTGAATACCGTTAAAAAACAATCAGAGTCTGATTTATATGAAGAGAGGCTCTAAACTATTCCACTTGTAAGGCCCCTCCAAGCCCCCCATTCTCACGAGTAGCGAAAATAGCAATTAAACAATAAAAAGGATAAAATTATTTTCTTGTTATCGGGGAACAAATTTAATCTAAAAATATTTATTCACTTGTTTGTACATTTTATTTATTTAAATACATTATTGTTTCGCTCGTTTGCGCCTGACCAGTTTAAATTTTGAAACGTATTTATGATGCAAAAAAAATATTTTTTTAAGTTATTATGTGTATTAATAAGATGATCATGACAGTATCACACTTTTAGATCCAACCTTATGTCGTAATAAACATATAGGTTAAAAAATAAAGAAGTTTTCTCCTGAACAGTTAATAGCCATTATTGTTCTCAATCGAATATTCGATTATTCGAATTATTCGTTCAATTTTTAACTATATGATATATTCATGGTTCATGATAATTCATGGTTCTTTATGTGCCCTTATTTTGTTTCGAAATGCGAGACAATCTTCTCAACAAAAAAATGCTTTTACGCATTCAAAAAACATTTGTGAATAGAATGTTTATCTGCGTATCTACTATGACCGAAATTCGCAGAATTCGTTCATTGAACGAAACAAAATGTCGGAAAGGCGCACCATTATTATCGTTTAGTGCTTATCTCAAAAACAAGTGTGCGTAGCAAATTTTTGTGGAATTCGTGTTACGTTTTTGTATTTATTATTACAAAATGCAAAGATTTTATTTTAGTCAATTCAATAATTCCATTTTCATTATATTTTTAAAAAATCGTGAAAATATAAATAAAAAAGTGACTATGGTTGTTTAAAGTGTTTATTTTAAGTATATTTTTAATATTTAGTAGGCTCACCCTTAGCTATAATTACAGCTTCAACCCTTGATGGCATACTGTCAACTTAATGACTTCTTCTACATTGCATCTACAATATTATTTTACATTTGCAATTGTATTGGACGATCTTTTATTTTTTAGTTTTAAAGATTTAGGTCTGGTGACTGTGTAGGACCTACACAGTCACCTTTTAGAATGACCTACACTGTAGGCCATTCTAAAAGCGTCAAACCTTTTGACACAAACTAACCCCTGATTTTTAGTGACGTATGACATGGAGCGTTTTCTTGTTGGAATCGGATGATAGCATGATCTGTGCTTGGAAATATTTTCCCGTAGGAATCCATTAAAGTGGATTCCAACATTGAAATATAAATGTCACTATTCATACTACCCTCGCAAGTATACGAGTTTCCAACCCCTGCTGCTGCCATGCAACCCCAAACAATAACGCTTCCGCCACTATATTTGACTTTGGGTACTACGCAATCAGCTAGATATTCTTATCCGACTCTTCGGCGCATGATACACCAGGGGTCGCAAAATCTAAAAAAATGTTTAAAAAAGTAGGATTATTTTTAAAATCATTGCTTTAGAAATTTTTGAATAAATTAGGTTTTCCACATTTTTTTATATTAACCAATTTTAGTTTAAAATTATCATAAAGTTGGATTCATCGAACCAAATGTCTAATCTTCAGATGTCCATTATCAGTGTTTTCGGGCACAATCTAACCTTCGAGTTTTATTTCTTTCTGAAAGCCACGGTTTGTGTAAGAGCTTTACAACCTCTGAGCTCCACATTGTTTTGCTTTCTTCTCACCGTCCGCGAAAAAATGGATGGCCCTCCGCTTGCAGAGACTTCAGCATCCAGCTTTGAATACTTTTTCGGCGATTTTTAAGATCTTCCTGCGCAGTTGTCTTTCGTTTTCTTCCAGTTCTTGGCTTTGATTTGTTAAAACCACATTCTTTGAACCGTTTCAAAGTATTTTAGACAGCGTGTCGTGAATTATTATTGTTTTTACTAATTTTCGATATATTCAGTCGATAATATGCAATAAAATTATATTCGCTCTTATAGCTTCACTTCAGCATTTTTATGTGAAATTAAAAATAAATTATTAAATAAAAAAATTATAACGACAAATAAAGACCGAAATCACACAAAAGAACAAACCGGTCACTTAAGCGAGACTTAACAATTTGCCCTGCAATCTTTTATTGAGTGATAGCTATTGTGAGATATAGTGATATTATAGTTTATAGTTAATAAAATAGATGTCACTAATTTACAGTCTGATTTCTGTTTGGTGTCTCACTACTTGCTTAGTATGTTTTAATTGTGTTTACCCTTTTATAACGCATTGGGCTAATGACTGTCATGTTGCATCTTCAACAATAATAAAGTACGTGTTGCTGCTCTTATATTGTTATTACATAAAACAAATTTACGATCGTCACAATATTGAATTGACAAAAATAATTATTGAATGACGTTATTGTATATTATAAAAAAAATATATTATGTTTTTGCTTACAGCTACGTATGTTTTTAGCAGAATGTATTATATAACTTACTACATTAACATTTTGACACACCCTAAAATTTTATATGGATTGTGAGAATTATGATTATTTGCACAAGATCAAGTTTTCTACATTACATTACAAAGATAATTTGTATAATAGAGCAGTACAATTCTTAGACTGACTATTTCCTGTAATTGATATCAATTTAAGCTTATGTCAAACAATTACATACTATCTACAATCTTTATTATCTAATATCAAACGAAGACTCAATTTACCCGCAATTATAATACACAAGATATTGAGATTAAAGATTATTTAATAATATGCACTTCCTTCTCCTAATTTAAATATCAAATATGATAAAAAATCAATTATTAGAAATCGTATTTGTTAGAGACAATCAAAATGGAATTTAATATATATAAGATTTTATAATTGCATAAGCTACATATATATAAACATAGTTTAGTAGCATAATAATGGAAATTTTTTATAATCGAAAATTCAATCAAAAGAACATATTCTTTAGAATTGAATTAATGAAAATTATATTATTTTACAACAATTAAATTACATATGACATTTTATTTACAGTTATTTGACTTCGGTTGTAATAATTATGATATTTTTAGTATAGTCCTAAGATTTATCTGATTTTATCTCAAATAGGTAGTAATAAATTTATATTATGCAAATAGGTAGTAATAAATTTATATTATGCAAGCAACATTAATCTTTATTATCATTTGTCGTAGTAAAGAATTATATATGATATTATTATTATTAGTATTATTAGCTCAAGTGACTTATTTTATTGTATATTTTTATATAAATTATACTTAATATTTTAATTATATATTAAATGTACCTTTATAGTAATTAATATGCAATTAACGAAAAGGGAAATTTTACTCTTATTGAAAAATTAAATAAGCTAAAAATACTATTTATAATAAATATTTCTTTCTTAAATTCGTATATAATACATATTACAGTTTTTTTTTAAATATTGTAAAATAGTAAAACTCAGTAGATACTAACAAATATCATATTTCCGGATGCAAATTTCGACATTAAAAAACAGGTTTAAACCAATATTTGTTTTTGTTAATTTTATCAGTTGTTCGTTATTATTTATCGCTCTTTTGTTGTTGTTTGACATTAGGTTTTTTCTATACCTTATACAATATTTCATTTAATACATATTATCATTTTTTATATTTTCGTAATCTCTAGAGCTATTGATTAATTACAGATTCGTCAATACAATTATAAAAATGCTATTTGTATCAAATAACATCATTCCAATTTTTTTATCAGACAATCTACAAAATATAAAATGAACAAGGTATTAGTTTTCAGATAAAAAAATAACAAACTTATACTGTAATGCCGCATAACTGAAAATAATTGCATTGTGTTTTATCGCATATAAAATAAAACGATTTTAATTTATAATCGACGTATGGCATTATTATATAATATTGTAGGAAAACATTATATTACATTACAACAGGTAAGTGGTTCTTATTTTTATTAACAGTAGTGTTTTAGTTCAGGCAGACTACCATGAAACTAGTCGAAAACCGATCATCAAAGTCAGAATACCATCATGAAGCTTATTTGGCAGTGAAGCTAAGTAAATTCACTTCGCAATCCAAAACAATGATGCTAATATATAATAGGTAGTGCTACACATATTTCTGACTATGTGTTTTATTTCTTTGCTATGTTTCATATGGCACTTGGATTTCAGACTTTGTAGCTGGACCAGGTTTGACGTCGGTCTTTTTAGTATCATCTTGATCGGTACTCAGTGTAGCTTCGCTTTGTACAAATTCGTCTGAAATATGTCCCAGCTTGAAAATGAAGTATTAGAAGAGTCAAAATCTGACAAGTCAAAGTTCGAGATGGAAGAAAGTCTGTGATTGCAAGTTCCAGATGGAAGTGTCGTGAGTATGCCATTCTCGCGCTATATACATTTTTGGAGATAGGGGTAGTGTTTCACAATTTATTACTCTGGCCAATTCGATGCCTAGAGAGGAAGTGGGTTAGAATATGATATTGTCTATAACCTATCATATAGAAACACCCTTTTCGTAATGGTAATCATTTAAAAAGCTGCACTGAGTACCTGCTAAGCACATTCTAAAATCCGTATGTGACTAACATTTATATAGATCAGTGGTTCTTCACCGGTGAAAGCTGAAATTTAATTCCGCCTCATCTACACTCTTGTCTAGGACATATGAGAAACGCCAAGAACGAGAGTATGACACATTTTATTATTCTTGCAGCGTTCTCGTTCTCGTTCGTTCTCGGATCGGTATCGATATTTTGTGCCGGAGACAATGGGTTCTCTCACTCTCTTTCTAATTACTTCCTGGAATTCCCCGAACATCCGCCCTCTTTTCGTCTCACATTTCATTCGCAGCATAGTATCAAATGCTGCAGTCGCATTGCAAACCAATTGTTGTGTTTTCTCAGTATTTCAGTATCTCTGTCAGACTCGTTTAGTAATCTTTTGTGTTTTTATTTAGACTGTATGTTGTTTATAACATTAAAATTAATAACATCTTTATCAGGCGAGACATTTTTTATTAGTTAATCACTTTTTTATTATATGTGTGTTAATAAAATTTAATTATTGTATTTATTTCCAATCAATCTAAATTTTGTTTAGATTTTTTAATATCGTAATACCCCACTATGGATAAATTTGCTACGAAAACAAAATTCAGAACAAAGTATTAATAATTGAGCGAGTACAAGTGGAAGCAAATGTTGATTATTTTTAAAATCAACACACAAATTTAAGGTTTTTCGGATTTTTTTATTAATTTACTTAGCTAATATATATAATTTTTACAGTAAACATACATATAATACATAATATGAACAGAAAATAAAAAAAGACTTACTATTATAGTTTATTTCTTAATTTACGAAGGTGTATCTTTATTCCATTTAGGAAACCCGCTACATTTATATTTATGCGGATTGTCCTAGTAATATTATTTTACAAATTCACACCTCCATATTTAATTCCCCTGGCCGTACTCGCTTTCTTATACCTAACTATCCATAAAGTGTCACTATTTCTAGTATTAAATACATGAACATCTTTATTTCATATTAAATACCTATTAAAATTCTTTGGTAACATATTTTCTAACTTTTATATAAATACTCAAACATTCATATTCAATATTTCTTAAGCATTTAACCATTCCAATTTATCAATCATACTTCTACAACTAGTAAATCTATTTTTATTTAAAACTACACTCATTGGCCTTTTTTGTAATTCTTGGAACATAATTTTATCTAATTTATTAAACATATCTAATATGGTTTCACAATAATTATAATGGGGCAATATGATACTATTGTAAATTATTTTTTTTTTGATTATATCTAACATATTTTTCATTCTGGATAATATAACTATTTTTCTACTAATTTTTATTAATATGTAATTACAATGTTCTTTAAAATTTATTTTTTTATCTACAATTACTCCTAAATATTTTATATTATCTACTATTTCTATAATAGAGTTATCTATAACTATTTTTATATTATTATCTAATATTTTTTAATAATTAAAAAACATATATTTAGTTTTATTCTCATTTTATTTAAGTTCAATATTTTTAACCATATTTCTAATATACTTATTTCATTATTTAGATTATCTAGAACTTCTTTAATATTATCGCCTATGTAATATATTAGTGTCGTCCACAAACAGATGTATTTTACATTTTTTTATATTATTAATTAAATCATTAATATATAATATAAACAGCAATGGTCCCAATTTAAACCCCTGTGGTATATACGCATAATTTACTTTAACTTCTTGCTTTCTTTCTGTTAAATAATTATTAAACCATCTTAAAATTATTTCACCTATACCGATATTCTCTAATTTCTTTAATATTATTATTGTCTATTGTCTCGAAAGCTCTCTTGAAATCCAAGAAAACTGCTCCAATGATTTTATTTGTATCCTTGGCTAACAACCAATCATTTATAACTACTTGTAATACAGTCTCAGTGAAACATTTTTCTCTGAATCCCGATTGTTGTTCACATAAAATGTTTTGAGAAATAATGAAATCCTTTAATTATTTGATTATTACTTCTTCTATCAAATTTTATACACAAGGCATCATGTTAATTCGTATCATTTCCTCAACCTGTTTACTATTTTTTATGATTATGAATTTTATTATGATTTTCTGGTATGTGTTTATTTTTTTTAACCAATCGTATTTCATACAAAAGACAATCAAATCACTTTTGTTTGAAAGTTAGTAAATTATTTAATAAATGCATACAGCTGTCTCTTGTGCTCATGGTCATGGCAAACTGCAGTGAATTTATTAATATATTTTAACGCCACGCACACATACACGTATACCTAGGTATGTATTATTTCCGCTAGTGAATGTTAATCACCTATGATTGGGTAGAGCTATTATAAAACTAAGCAAGGACAGGTTCTGATATGTTATGTTATTGTATAACGTATAAAAGACTCAAGTCCTAATTCCAGTTCATTTATTCGATTTCTAAGAATACAACATTCATAAGCATATGTAACAAAAAACATCTTAGATAGAACTGATGATATGCAACACATAAGCAGTCACGTTAGAAATGTGCACTTCCTCCTACAAAAATAATAAACATATGATTTAAATTTATATTTAAATAAATCAATATAAATAATTTATTTACTTCAAGAGATGTGTCACGATTCCGAAGACCGATGATACCATTTTTAAGAGTGTTATCATTAACAACTAATGTGTATGGAATACCCCACTCATCATTTCTCTGGAACTGTGAAAAAACATGTTATCGAAATAAACATAATTATATTGTTCCATCACTTAAACGGTCTGCATAATATTGAGATTTTAGTCAACCCTAAAATGTTTTATGATGGCAAATATAGTCAGTTGAGCTGCCACTTGGGGTCAGTAAGTAGAACAAGATTGATCATCAAATAAGGCAACTCTAAAGTTATTTCTATAGCTGATTAAATGCATTTGCAGTAATATAAGTAATAAAGAGGCAAATTGTAGGTCAGATTTAATAAAATTTTAGCTGTTCAAACCCAAACCTAACCATTTTACCATTATATTCGTTATGATTTTAATAAGCAAACACATAAATATTATTGTTTATGGATACCATTTTGTTGCTGATCAATTTTAAATTTGTTTCACAACTATTTATTTTGAACACGTATAAATATTAAGCTGACTAAAGATGTGTTTACTTGCTGATAAAATTTAATTTGTTTGCTAACCACATATTGAGCCTGATATTTTTTCACTGCCAACAAAAACACAGTATGATGTCTAAATGATTTAATAGCTAATTTTTCATGCTAACCCAATATTTAACTACTTCTCATTATATTTTTGTACAGACATCATTTCAGCTTTTTCAAACGAAGGAAGAAAAGTTGGCCAGTCAGTGGTTTTTTTAATATTTCTATTTAAATTAATGATACGCAATTTTTGGTTAAATTCAAGGGGACCCTGATTAAAATCCACGTCAAAAGCAATAAAACTGTGTCTTCGCTGTCGTAATGGAAATGCTCGGTTATCTAGTGTTTATATTAAAAAACTTTTATAACAATATTACAAATTACAATAAGTGAGAATCGAATGAAACATATCTAAACCTAATTTTGACCAAAGTAGTGCAAAAAACAATTATCCCTTTTCAGAAGTCAAAAATCCACGTCAAAAGCAATAAAATCGTGTCGTCGCCGTCGCAGTGGGAACACTTGTTACCGAGCGTTCGATGACGACGGCACGATTTAATTGCATTTGACGTGGATTTTTGACTTCTGAGAAGTGATAATTGTTTTTGCGCTCTCCTATTGACCAAAATTCGGTTTGAATATACTTTAACCAATACTCTCATATCAGAAGTCCACGTCTATCATATTTTTAAAGCATAGTGTGATTTCGAAATACAGACAAACTATGGAGCAATATGTGAAGTCTGTCTGTTCTTCTTTTTCCGCTTATTTTCCCCCGAGAGTTCATTTGACTTAGTCTGTATTTTGGACTTGACCCAATAAAAGTTCTAAAACTATAATTAGTTTTAGAACTTTCAGTGGGTTAGGTTTGGGTTTGAACAGCAAATGGACGTTTCGCAATTGTTAAATTGAGTTTCATCAACATTTTTGAGCAGCGTATAATTTCACTAGCTTAAATTATATATCTACTGGTAAAAATATATTTGGACTACACTAGTGAAAATATAACCACCGAAAATTACACATTCACTGTAATATATTTATACATCGCATGTAAATAAATAACAATAACTATGTAAATATAAATACGTATGGAAAAGTTGAAATCGTATAATTTTACTAGCAACTGCAAGATAAAGTATATTTTCACTGGTACAAATATATAAAAACCAATGAAAATGTATTCCGATATATTTTCACTGAAATGACATATTTAACAAAATATTTTCGGGATAGATTCGACTGTTTTTTTTAGATTTTCTTTAATGGATACCCGAGAGTTTCTTGTTTAGAATCAAGAATGTCATTTCAGCTTTTTCCAGCTTATTTTAACATTTCGATTTCATTAAGATTCATAGTATTTATTTAACCCTTTAAACGCCAGTGACTTTTTAGTGAGTCACCTGTTATTTCTCATCACGCGTCAGGAACTGTTTCTAAAAATAAATAAATAATACTTAGCTTACTGATAAATTAAGTTAGTACAATAATCTTTAAATAAGTAATTCGTAAACATGTTTTATAAAAATTATTTGTTTAAAAATAATAAACAAGTGACTCACCGATGAGTCGCTGGCGTTTAAGTGGTTAAATGACATGCATTTTTCTGGCCAAATTCAAGGGGGGGAATGCCCCTACCTGCCCTCCCCAAATGATGTCCCTACTTTTGTATATATAATTTTACCTGCATATCAACAGGAGACGAAATGGAGTCTAATAAAAGTAAAATCATAATTCCAGCTTTTTTGAATTTTTTACTTAAGTGTAATGCTAGTTGTGATAGTTCATCAACGAGTGTTTTATCTGAAAAGTATATACAAAATGATACTGTTTACATAAAAAGATAATCTATCGATTTTTTTAAATAAATACCTTCACATCGAACGGCAAAAGTACATTTATATGGTGCTATCTTTGTGTTGATCTTTAATTCTTGCGATTTTTGTGTTGAACATTCATTGAAAGCGTCAAAATACAATCCTACTATAGCTGCTTCTAAAGTCAAGGTATTTGATATCATCATTATCTGTTCACAACTTTCAGTACCCTAAAATAAATTTAATTTAATACACAAAATTAAATATTACTTTTAAGATATGATAATTACATTGTTAAATGGAGAAATTGATAATGTTTCCAATGGCTGTTCACCCCAAGAATATTCTGCGCAAATATCAACTATAGATTTATTATCATCGGTTAAATGTATTTCGCCTAAGTGAAATCTTCCCGGAAACGATGAAATCTAAAATCGATGATTATGTATTTTATTTGATTTAGTATTAATACTCCTTATCAAATATTACCTTCTTCCACCATAACCTCCTTTGTCTTTGCCAATGCAAAAAATATTGCATAGCGTCATCTGAAGATAAAAACAAAGTAGAAGATAAAATTGTTGCAGTTTCAAACTGAAAATATTTGCTTTCAGGTATGATACTTTGATCTTTGTTTAACTTATTTTTATTGTACAATGTTGCTATACCGAACGGTAGCTTATTGCATAATTTTAAAACTGTGTTAAATGAATCACACAAAATTTTATCATTATATTCTACATTATTGTATACAAAGTAATGCACATCATTATTGCGATTTTTGACATTAGCGTTCATCCATTCGGTCTTGATATTTTCTTGAAGCAACGATCCCGAATGTCCCAATTGCAAATTGACGACATTCTTTCTGTTCTTAGAAAGTATTGGATTAAAATAGGAATATTTACTAGCTAAGGCTAATATTTTTTCAATAGCCATATGTGATTAAATCTAATTTTTGCTATCCAGCCGCTCGTTTAGCTCGAGATGCAATAAATTCTCTCTTTGAGGGAGAGGTATGTTTCCAGGCGGAGCTATGAAATAGCCTTCTTCAGTTTTAACTGCATTCTTTAGAACATCCTTTTGGCAATTTCCTTCCGTTACTTGATCTTCTCTTAATATTATATGTCTGTAAAATAATAACTTATATAACGAACGATTAAATTTGATACAAGCATAAATAAAATAAATCCTATTACTCGTCTTCCAAAACGGAATACATCGGTTGTACACCATCCGTGTTTATATCGTGAATTTGATCAGCGAAAGCTATTGCGTCTTCTAATATTTGGATTCCTTGTTTGTTAGCGCAATCTACTAAAGACAATCGTTCTAAATGGGCTATAGTTTCTTCGTCTATCTTAGTTCGTTTGGTGACTTTTTTATGATCCAATTCTGCATCGCATGTTTTAATTACAACTTTCTCAAATTGACGAAACGTATTTACGTTGCGAATATTTCTACAAGCTATCAAAGATGACGAATTCAAACGTAAAATACGCAAAACGTATCCAATCATAGCAAACGAACAATTTTTAATGAACTATTAACAAATTTAAGCACTTTTAAAATATAAACCGCACGAGCAGCTGCGCTGAATTTAACCTGCAAGTTTTTGACGTTTGAGGAACCATAACGCCGTCGGTTACGGCCATAGCTATAAAATATAAAATAGTAACTTCTTTTATAAAATTCATAAAATTAAATCGCTTATAATATACGTAGTAAAACAATAATTTTAAATCGTTAATAATTATAAATTAGTAATGAAATTATATTTAATAATATAGTTGGATGATAAAACTGATCTGTTTATTAATTTTTCAAGATATTATCAAAATTAAAATGATAATGTAAATGAAAAATCATTGCATTAATCTCTAGATTATTTAAAAACATTTATTAAAATAGTTCCATTAAGCTGAAAGAGTAATAAAATCAAGATTATAAAATTAATTACTATACGTGTGCAGATTAGATTGTACAATCAACTTTAATCCAGTGCATTTTAAAATATAGCTGTCTATATGACATACATGAATTTTATTAAATAATTTTAACCTAAGTTAATATCCAATTAATTAGTAATTTTTTTTTTACTTTTAATTAAAAAAATTCTGGCATAATTTTAAATATAAAATGTTCAGTCATATTTTTTAATATAAATGACGTATAATTTGCATATAAAATTTGATTCTATATTTTTTTTATTTATAAATAATTTTATTTCTTTCAACAAAAATGGGAACTAATTGTACCGGTCGGTCAAAAGTCATGAAGTGATGCAATTTTCAATTACTCTTTAATTTTATGTTTTAATACCATAACGCAATATAAGTATAAATCGAAATAAATTTATACTATTTGTGAAAAATCACGTCACTCAAATAGCGTGAATATTGTTTCGCAAAGACGTTTTTTATGGCACTGATTTAACCCGAATATTGTATAACTGATTTTGAGAATTTTTGCTATCGTCGATATTGCGGCTTGAGAGAATCTTCAAGCAAATCAACGATTGATTGTTTTTAAGAGCAGGTTTTAGTAAACGACCTTTAGTGAAAAAGCAGACTGAACTCAGTTATAAACGTTTAAGATTACGAATGACTGAAGAAAGATTAAATGTTCCTTTAATATAATATATTGAAGCTGAAAGAGCATATGAGTTCGACTTGGAAGAAATTGTCAATGATTTGCGAATAAAAACAAGAAAAGTAAATTCCAAATTTAAATTATATTTATTAATAATATAAAAATATACGTTACATATATATTTATACCTTGACTTCTTCATACTTAATCAATAGTGATAATAACTTTAATTTAAGTGTAATTAAAACTATATAAATATACCTATCAAAATCATAAGAGTCGATACTTATATTATGTAAGTGCGTTTTAATTTTATATTATTTTTTCTGCCATATAGCGATTGTAATAGATATCATTTACACAATTATTTTACAATAATATGGGTTTTTTGGATCATGTTTTACAGAATGTTGCTCGTGAGGATCTTTGTCAACAATTTATACATTACATGTTATGTTATTTTCAGAATCTTATTACGAAAAATAGTAAGAGCGCTATTTATAATTCAGTCTAGGGACATCACTGATTTATCTAATTCGTTATAAGAACCTGAAAATGAATGCCAAAGTGACGATTGGATTGATTTAATTTCTACAAAGGTAACACTTTTATTATTTCAGGTGTGAAAGTATTGAGTAAGTCGTCGTTTTATTCATTGCTTTAATTTATTAAGTATTAGCAAAATTAGTCCAAATACAAATGCGTAGCAGTTGTATTTTTTTTTTAATTTTCTGGTATTATTTTTTAGGGTCAGGTTTGAAAATTAGCTAAATTATTTTCTTATTTTACCGATAGATCTATTGTATTTATATTATCTGCGGCAGCATTTCAACTGTTTGAAACGTTAATTTTAACCAAAAATATAGTTCATGGGTTATAAATTACGCCTTATATGAGAATTAATTGTAAAAAAATATTACACAAATTAGACATTTTATCATTAATAACTAGTTCGACAATTCTAAGCATAATTGTAGATGATTCAATTCAAAGAGATGTCTCTAATTGAATGCCATTTCTATTCTTTTACTACTCTCTCAATTCCGTATGTTCCTCATTATCACCCATTTTGATCCAAAAAACATTCAGTGATTCATTCTCTAATATTTATATGGTGCTTATCATTCTGTGGAAACATTCTTCCTCGGAAAAATGGTGTGAACGCGATCTGGGAATAACTACCTATTTCAAAGTCAAAGTCAAAGTATTGGTGGTGTGTGTTCTGCGCATAGCGCGTCGTTCACAGTCGAATGTATTTGTGTCTGAAAATGAATCTATTTGATTTCATGTGGAGAAAGCAACTACTCCCTGGAGTCGACGCCATCTTGCAGGCTATTGCTACCTGGTAATATCAGTTCGAGTTTTTAACCGAAGTGTCATACATACATTCCCCGCGTCTTCAGAGTTCCAAAAGTATTTTATTTAAAATTAGTCTATGGAGGTTTCACCCACATTGTACAGGTTCAGTCGTATATAATCAAGAAATAATTTAATTTAGCTAATTTTCAAACCTAACCCAAAAAAATGTGGGGTGGGCGATAACCAATACATATTCTTCATATCGAAGGTTGCATTGATGTATATTTTGTGGTGTCGTAATTCAGTTAATATTGAAATTCAAGCAAATTTTCTTGAAGTGATTATTTTTAAACTAATGCGCTTATTACAGCAAATTACCAATTCTCGACTTTGAGAGCTCTTAATGAAAATGAAAAAGTTGATTTATATTTTTAGTCGAATGTAATTCGACTAAAAATATAAATTGAATAATCAATTTCATCTCCTAAATAACGCAGTTTCTTGCGAGTAAATTGTTTCACCGACAAGCACTAGTAAAAAAATCGTTTTTTATAAAATGTTGGTTTTGTAAATTAAAAAATATGCGCTATTGCTCGAGAAAACGCAGTTAGCGTCGACGTTTTAATAATACGCACGTAAATAAATGCGCACATACAAAAAATTGCAATGAGATATAAATTCATAATCCGATTGAACCAATTGGTGGCCCTTAAAAGGGCCGTTTTGTCGAAGATGAGGCGGCAGTGATCTATTTGGAGCTGGTGTATTTGGTGACGGCTTTGGTGCCTTCGCTGACAGCGTGCTTGGCCAATTCTCCCGGGAGCAAGAGCCTGACGGCAGTTTGGATCTCCCTGCTGGTGATTGTGGACCGCTTGTTGTAATGAGCAAGGCGAGAAGATTCGGCGGCGATGCGTTCGAACAGATCATTGACGAAGCTGTTCATGATGCTCATCGCTTTCGAGGAAATGCCGGTGTCGGGGTGGACTTGCTTCAACACTTTGTAGATGTAGATGGCATAGCTTTCCTTCCTCTTCTTCCTTCTGTTCTTCTTCTTGTCGGTTTTGGTGATGTTCTTCTGAGCCTTGCCGGACTTCTTCGCTGCCTTCCCGCTGGTTTTCGGTGCCATGATCGGACTTTGCTGCGAAGCTTAGTCGGAGTGGATGCGCAAAAATTTGAAAAGACCGGTAGAGTTTACTATCGGATAAGCGCAGCGCAAGTAGGGGGACGCGGCATCGGTGGAGTGGTGGGGGATCGCGGCGTGTACCGCGACTGATATAAATATACAGCCCGTCCACCGCAAAAATTTATACTCGCTCGTTCGCTTTTCTGCGGTTGCGCTCGTTTACTTCATCTATCAACATGTCAGGTCGCGGTAAAGGAGGCAAGGTCAAGGGAAAGGCGAAGTCCCGTTCCAGCCGCGCTGGACTTCAATTCCCCGTGGGGCGTATCCATCGTCTCTTGAGGAAAGGAAACTACGCCGAGAGAGTCGGCGCTGGAGCTCCCGTCTATTTAGCCGCCGTCATGGAATATCTGGCCGCTGAAGTCCTCGAGTTAGCCGGTAACGCCGCTCGCGACAACAAAAAGACGAGAATCATCCCCAGACATCTGCAACTAGCCATCCGTAATGACGAAGAATTGAACAAGCTTCTCTCCGGAGTGACCATCGCTCAAGGAGGAGTTTTACCTAACATCCAAGCCGTTCTCTTACCCAAGAAAACCGAAAAGAAGGCTTAATTTCGCATCCTGCTATTCATTGACAAAAGGCCCTTTTAAGGGCCACCATTTTATTACATCGGTTAATTAAATTTCTGCTGTACATTTTACATTCATTTTTACATTACAGATAAATAAAATAGAAAAGCCATTCTTTGAAATTAACAAGTATACCGAATAAATAGAAAATACCGCATCATAGTCTGATTTTTAAAAGTAGCCTAAGTTAGGCTACTGAAGTATCTTTCGTTTCTTTATCATTAAATAACCTATATATCAGGGGTAGCCGAACCGTCGAACGCGTAACTATTCATAGCCCGCCAAAATAAAATTATCATTGATTTATGTTATTAAAAAAAACTTGATATTGAATAGGTATTGGTATTATCTATATTTATTTTAAATAAAACTTATTTTTGGCTTTGAATTACTACTTTTCTTATGATCACTGAACACACACGTTGTTAGTAGACCGCCGCCAATAATTTAAAAAACAGATCGACTGTGGTGATCAAAAGCTTGGCTACCACTGCTACATATAATAGAAATAAAATGTCATATATGGAATATAACGGTTTTTATAAACACAATAACTACTAAAAAAGCGTATTAAAATTATAACAAAAATAAAAGTACATATACACAAATACGCCCGGTGCAAATTCGAAAGAATCAGGTCGATTTATGTATGTAAAATTGTGTAGATAAATATATTTTAAGAGTTAATAGGTTAATACGTATATTTAACTTATTTAGTTTTTTTTTCTAGAATTTTTCTAAACCGAGTTTAAATAGCTCCTATATTGAAATAAGCGGCGGATTAGACTGGCTAAATAAAGAACTTAATTTTGGTGAAGTTGTAATTAAAACTATAGCAGTCACTGTGTTCTCAAATATCGTTGTATACATAACTAAAATAATAAAAAAAAATTTAAAACCAATGAAACAAATTTAAGAATTTATTTTTATTTTGCATAGCCAACATTTTGAAAGAAAATGGCGAATCGAACTTAGCTATTAACAAGATCTATTCACATAAATGACAAAAAAATGCAAAAAACAGGATATAAAATCTTATTTGATATCAGCGGTTGAGAATCTGTGACTAGTAAATATTATTGAAAATTAGCACAATCCTTACTTCAAAACCTCGATTTCGTTTTATGTTAATTCGTACTTACGCGATTTATTAAGTCTAGCAGAAATCAGTTAATGTGGTCGAATCTGGGCATTAGAAATAAATGCCAAATCGTGTATGGCCAATTTTTTTAGTTGGAATATGTATGACACACACATAGCGACAATCACTAAATGAACTTTTACGTACGTACGTATATATCTTTCGATCACTTTTTTATTTTAACTGTTTTAACAACGATTAAGACTAACAATAATACCGAATCCCGAAAGTTATAGATTACAACTGAAGTTTCCGAAGCGGTGAAAGACGGTTACGGTATCGATAAGGGAACATGCTTTCGAGGCAGGTATAAACCCTCGGCTCTTCGCTCTATTGAATCTAGGTATGTATCGCATTGTGTTTTTGTCCCTTAGGTGGTTTTATAACCCGGGGTATTTCCGCTCGGCTTTATTAATTTGCGCTAAAGTTGCCGCCATCGGTATGTTTGCGAAGTTTAATTACTTTATGACCATCAGTCACTCAATATAATTACCGTTGAAAATGTTGTGAAATGCTTTTTTTTTTTTTAAATATCGTTGTTTTAATTTCAGATTCCCTAAGATAAATGGAAGACTTCCATTGATAGGCCGCTAATGCTTGAAGCACAATTTGTTCGAAACATTTTTCATTAGATTTATTTTACACTAGCAAAAATGCATACCTTCAATTAATTTACCATCGAAAAATCCTCGGCAATTGACTTAAATACTGTTTTAGAACCTCGGGAAATAAATTTACAAGATACGCCAATAAAAAGACGTTTACGCGCGAAAGTTAAATATTTGTACTTTTTCAGAAAATCGGGTTGAAAAGCTCAGATACCTTCAACAAAAAAAGACGGAATTAAAAAATACTGATCTTAAAAATCAATATTTAAAATAATAGAATGTGAAACTTGCTGTGATGTTTTATTTTGTAAGAATGATATTAATGAACAACTAAAAAAAGTATCGTTCTTACAAAATAAAACATCACAGCAAGTTTTATGTTCTAAATATATTTAAAAGATACATATGGCCATGAAAGATTTTAATATCATATTGACAATATATTTTTGCCTTTGGAAGATATATTTAACAATATATTTTCCAAAGGCATTTTTAAAATTGTTAAAATTCAGTAATGAGTTTTTACAATTAGTGACTTGTTAGTACGTCGACGGTATATCGTAATTTATTAAGATAGTGTTTTTGTAGTTCTTTCTGTCAATACTGTCAATACTTGCGGAGCTAAATATTTAATATAGCGAATATGAATAAATTAAATAATCCTAATTGATGTTCTTAAATTGAAATACGATGGTGCACCGGAAACGAGCGCGTGTGAATAAATCAATATTAATATATTATGTAAGTTACATTTGTTTATTTTTATTTTAAAATAATTAATGACAAAACTCTTATTTAAAATAATATTTTGTGTACGAGTATGGTCCTGTAGAGTAATAGTTCAGGCTTTCGACGTCGAAGTTAAATTGGCGCTGCAAGCGGCTTTAATTTTTAAATGCGCATTTGTACGGAACGGTCGTTCTGTGGGCAACCCATTTTGAGCATAATATACAGGTTGAAAATTGATTTTAGTATCGTTTTATGCAGAAGTATATCTACCATTTAAAATATAAAATAATCTTCTCTTTTTAAACCAATGGATCGAGGTATATATATATAATACATATGTAAGTATGTGTAATCAATGGATCAACATAACTGTTACCTACAGACATTCTAGGCAGGCAAAACGACACCGAAGCAATTTATCAAAAAATAACAATTATTCCGGGGCTTGAAAACGGCAGTCGTCCATGCAATTCAAAAATAAAAGGGCCACCCAACAGAATTAATTCTAGCATCCTGCGCGAGGCAAAAAATAATAACTAGATAAATAAATACAATAAAATAAAAGCAAGAATAATCTCTAAGCCGATTAAATATATTGGTGGCCCTGAAAAGGGCCTTTTTGTCAAATTTGTGCGGGTTATGTCGAATTATGCGCGTTCTCCACGGATCCTCCTCGCCAATTGGATGTCTTTCGGCATGATGGTAACCCTCTTGGCGTGGATGGCGCACAAGTTGGTGTCTTCGAAGAGACCGACGAGGTAAGCTTCGCTAGCTTCCTGAAGAGCCATGACGGCGGAGCTCTGGAAACGCAAGTCGGTCTTGAAGTCCTGAGCGATCTCACGGACTAAGCGTTGGAATGGCAGCTTGCGGATCAAGAGCTCGGTGGATTTTTGGTAACGACGGATCTCACGAAGAGCTACCGTTCCTGGCCTATAACGATGGGGCTTCTTCACTCCTCCGGTGGCAGGCGCAGATTTGCGAGCGGCTTTAGTGGCCAGCTGCTTCCTCGGGGCCTTGCCTCCTGTGGATTTACGGGCGGTCTGCTTGGTACGAGCCATTTCGACGAGTTCCTTTGCGTGCGGCGACGAGAATTCGAATGACTTTGCGCACGAATTGCCCGATATTTATAGCCAACTTTTCCCGCGTTTTTGTGCGATGGGTGGGGATAGCGTCACTTTTTTTCATACGAACACAATTTCTCAACGGTTTTGTCCGTTATATATTTATAACATTTATCTGTTATATATTTATCAAAATTATTATAAACTGCGCCATTCAAAAATAAATAAAAGTTCTTTAGTACGACATCCAAATACCCGGCCAAATTCTCAGGTAATTTTCCATAAATTTAACCGGGTAATTTTTGTCCACTATTATTACAAGGATATAATTTATATTATATACGTATTTTTAAATTATAATATTTGATTTTCGCATTTTGCTTACACGGTATTTAATTAAAAATAAAAAAAATGTTCGAAAAGAAAATTAAAACCGATGTTTAATTGTTAATATTTAATTTAATCGAAATATTCATGTACACACAATATATGATCGATATTAAAAAAAGCATAAAACGTGTTACTACGTGTGATTTCCATAAACCCCAAAAAGAGCGCAGCCGTAATGTTCACCAGGAGGCCTAAAAAGAAAACCGGTACAATGAAACCCATCACCATGTTCGGAGAGGACATCCCGTGGGTCAGCGAGACGCGATACCTCGGGGTCATCCTAGACAGTAGACTGACGTGGAAACCCCACGTCGAGCACGTCAGAACAAAAGCACTCGGAGGGCTTGCTGCCGTCCGCCCGATTACGGGCAGACGCAGTAAGCTCAACGTGAAAAATAAAGTCCTCCTATATAAGACGATGATAAGACCGGTCATGACATACGCGGCGCCTGTTTGGGGCTATGCACGTGCAAAACTAATCGACAGGCTTCAGGTTGTCCAGAACAGGATGCTGCGGGAGGCCACAGACGCTCCGTGGTTCGTCAGGAACGTTGATATCCGCAAGGATACCAACACCAGACTAATCATGGAGTTCGTGAAGGAACTCTCCACAAGGTTTCATAAGACCCTGCCGACGATCCCGAACGACACGATCAGGAACCTGAGCAGCAGAGACGACCCACACGGATACCCCCACCCGAGAGACATCCTCAGATACAAGCCGCCTTAAAGCAGCGCACACTCCATTATCACACCATTATTCTTTTAATTATACACACACTTATGTAAACTGACATGAAGGCTGAAAGGCCGGATTAATTCTACTTTCATTTTCAGACACAAATACATTCGACTGTGAACGACGCGCTATGCGCAGAACACAAACTACCAATACTTTGACTTACTTTGAGTCTGTCCAAGTGTTAACGCCCATCGTCGTTGTATTGTAAATAAGGGTGCGTGTACGCATTCATGCACACATCTGCAGCTTTCCACGAATTTTTTTACACCGATATGAGAACGTTACTAATACTAAATCAGGGCTGTTTTTAAAGTAGGGTGACCATGCGTTGGAAATTGCATTAAAAACTATAATGTTTCGCGCTCAAACACGTTCGCGATGTTATTGTTCTTTGTTTACACATATTATTAAATATTTACATTCTGTTCCGTACAACCCATAAATTATGTTTTAGATGTCTCTGCACTTATACCCGCACCCGATGGTTAACCGTATTTTTTGTAAAAATTTGTCCCTTAAGTGATTTTATGACGGCTCATAAAATTGGGCCATTGTCGCTCGCCTTTATTATTTTGCGCCAAAGTTGCCGCCATCGGTATACGTCTTAAATAATATTTTGGTGAGTGCTGTCATGTTTTTGTGCTAAATATGTATATACATAAGCAAAATAAGTAAGCAAGTGTTATTTTACATTTTCCTCAACAAATAAAATTAAAAAAGTAAAAATTAATTGCACTTGTAATTTCACATGGTCACCCTATTATATTCTCTCACAAATACTATGACGATGATCTTTCATACTTGGACGGGCTGTACATTGCTTACATGTTACATGCATAAGACTTAATTTATTATTGCTATTTTTTTTTAAATTAATATTTAAAAAATATTAATGCATCTAGTGTTTCATATTTCATAGAACTACGAATTTTTGACGAAAAATTGTTTGTCAAAGGTTAACTGAAAGTCCCGACCAATGTCAACTTTCGCGGATTGAAAATATCAAACAATTTTATAAACTTCTAATAATGTATCACCTGATTGAACAGTTTGTTTTTTTCATGTTTGCAAAAGTGAAGAATAAATAGTTTTAGATACTTCTAAAACAGTAATAAATATTAATTACTTAATCAAATAATTTACTCGGTGCAATTGGTATTAAAATTGCATTGGAATAGTTTTAAAAAATCTGTTCACATCTCGTGCTAGCGGTGCGAACAAACAACCGATGGAGCAAGACACAAGATCATAAATCACTGACGATAAATAATAACAATAGACCTGAATGTCGTTTTTCTGTGTAAGACCTTCCTCGAAAAGGTGCTGTATTTTTTTTTTAAATACTCGCTACTCGCATTTTTATATTTTTTTGTTCAACGACAAATGTTTGAGGATGACGAAACTAAACGAGTCATAAAATTCACATTGTGAAGCAATACTTTCGGACTGTAAAATAGGGATTTCTTGACCCTTTTCGATACACCGCTCTCACTACCCACATAATATCTAAATGAGTTTTGCGAAAGAGAAAAATAGCCGCAGAATTTTGCATTTTGAAAATTGTGTGATATATACATATATATGTATATATTTCATATGGAGATAACAAATATACGGAAATTAAAATGACTTTCTAGTCTTTAGAATCCAGTTGTTGAATGTAGCAAATATTTTTTTTTTATTGTTATCTACTACCAATCTACTAATAAACTTTAATTTCACGGTCCATTTTTCATATACTTAACGAAACGCTATTAACAATATTTATTTATATTTTACTTCTACACCTACGTTGATTTTCAATTAAAGCAAATACACGAAATTATTAATTTTTTATTTCAAAATGGAACACAAACAAAAATCTGGATATATATAATTTTACGTTTTAGTCCATTTAGGCAAGAAAATAGAAAAAAATTGTTTGAAGTAACGCGAGGGATTAATTTTATTAGATGTTAGAATACTACTATTATGTTTTATGACGGTCCTTTCCAACAGATTTAGACAAAAATGACGCTTTCAGTAATGGAAAAAGGTAATTAAGACGCACTCAAGGTCGTCATACCCATATTTTATACGTATAATGAAAATAAACTTTCGGCGCATATTTAGGAATGACTTTGTCGGTGAATAACAATGCGCAAAACAAAGGATAAATATTTAGCCCGCATTGAATCTGTGTATACACAACAATTTTTATTTGTTAATCACATCCGAAATTTTCCATTCGTTTTCTTTTAGTAAAAATTTTAGTAAAAATAAAAATTAATCAAAATACCAACAACGGATATTTTAAAAAACTGATTAACAAAGTAAAAAAATAGATTCATTGGATTTAATTCAAGTTGGTTGCTTATTTGAACTCCGCAATTAAAAATTCATTCATCCAAATGTTTTCCATATTTATTTTTATATACCAATATTAAAATTATTTTTTTGTTCAGAATAATCAGTGTCCAGAAAGTTCCTGTCCGCAAAAATCGCGTCCAATAAAATCCAAGCACCATTATATAATTATTATATATACATCATATTTTATTCACGAATCTTATTTTTGATATAAAAAATACAAAAATGAAAAAAAATAAAACATTAAATATTCTTTATAAATTACCGGCTTAATCACAGCTACCGTGACTACGGACAAATTTAATTATTAACGGTCATTTTTTAAATTTACTCGATAGCTGGCAACACTGCTCGCACTTTGCTCTACATTTATTATTTAAGTCGATTATAAATATTTCGACAATATTTATGTTGAATATTTAAACTTTATTGTGTTTTAATTAAATACATACTTAATTTATACAAAAACAACAGTTGTACATATAAATTTACAGAACTAGAATCGAGTAACCCCCACTACGCATCCATGCCACAGCGGGTCTATAAAAGGAGGGTCAAAAAAAATTTTCAGCATTCGTTCGCAGTCGCTCGTTCCGTACGCTTCGGCTTTTGATTATCGAAAATGACTGGTCGCGGTAAGGGAGGAAAAGGATTGGGTAAAGGAGGAGCCAAGCGTCACAGGAAGGTGTTGAGGGATAACATCCAGGGTATAACCAAGCCTGCCATCCGCCGTTTGGCTCGCAGAGGAGGCGTCAAGCGTATCTCCGGTCTGATCTACGAAGAGACGAGAGGCGTACTGAAGGTTTTCCTAGAAAACGTCATCAGGGACGCTGTCACCTACACCGAGCACGCTAAGAGGAAGACCGTTACCGCTATGGATGTCGTCTATGCGTTGAAGAGGCAAGGACGCACTCTTTATGGTTTCGGAGGATAATTTATTAACACCACTGACTTATCAAAAAAGGCCCTTTTCAGGGCCACCAAATTTTCATATCGGTTTATTTGATTCCATCAACGAGTATGGCCAGTTTGTAACATGATTTATTTTTCAGCATTATATTATATTATATATTCATTATAATTGCAGTCAAATGCATCTTTCGAGACGATTATCTTCGGTTTTATTCTAGAGTTCGTGCTTATAACGAACAATATCGATGCTTATAGTTGCTTCAGTTAATTTATATATGCCTCTCAGTAGGCTTACTCGATTACGAAACAACCGGGACAGCTAAAAAAAATACAGTCCCAGGGGATTAAGTTAATGGTGTCTAAATCTAGCACAATTGAAAAAAGACATTAAATTAAAAGAGCTAGTATATATTCCTTTAATAATTTAATATATAGTTCGATAAATTTAATTGCTTATGTATATGTAGTAGTAGTCGTCGCGTCGTTTGTCAGGTTGGCTTTAGCTCCGGTCACACGTCTCTCTGAAATGGCGGGCGCCGTTGGATCTCCCACCTGCTAACCCACGATCGCAATGCACGCCCGCCATTTTCAAGTGTTGCCACTCTCTGCATTTTCACCGAACTCACAATTTATTGCATCTGCCGTCGGATAATAAAATGGCTTTATTTATTAAAACTAATGATTAGAGTATTATTATACGGTAAGTCAAATAATTACTTTAAGACAGACAGAAAAACAATTTTAAAGCGTAAATTTATTCGAAAGTATATTAATCAATTAATCTTTATTTTAAATAGTTTAAGTAGTATAGTTTTAACTTTTAATTGAGTTAAAAATTAAAAAAAAAATTCGATTGTACATTATTATTACGATCATTACGCTTTGTTTTATTATTACGATTAATTTTTGTTACATATACATATATACCAGATTCTAATAAATTCAGGAAACGGAAATTTTGATACCGTTTTCGTCTCAGTTATATTATGTTACTAGGTAGTAAGTCTAGGGTTGCCATATGCAAAAAGTGAAGAAGGAGGACATTTCAAAATAAAACTAAACTTAAGATATAAACTTGTATTGTAAGGGTAAACAATAACTTCAAAATTATAATAATTTTTATAACACACTATATAAAATTACATTTTTTACCCAAAATATATATAGTATATATGAGTAGTATCACCTTACTGACTCCACATAAGTCCACTCCATTCCTTGATCCATTTAGAGTGAATATCAGTGAAAAAACCCTCTCAACGTTTGCGGTACGAGTAAAAATAAAAATAAAATTGATTGTACAATTTTACATCATCAATAATAACACTTCTTCTTTACAAAAAATCAAATCTTCATATTTGTACTTATTGTATTGTTTAAGTAGCATTTATTCAAAATAACTCACACAGTCGTCGGTCGATTTCAATTCTGTTTCGCAGCATCCGCAATATGTTCACAATTTCCAGTACAAAGTTATTTTTTTGCATAGTTTTATTAAATACATATATTAAAAAATGTGTGAACCACAAATATACTTCTAAATATAAATTTAAAAATAAAATCTCTATGTAAGGCGGCTAGTCTTGTTAATTCATACTACACAAACATTTTCAAAAAAGGAGTACATTTTAGAGTTGACGGAGGACATTATATTATAATTGAAAAAGGAGGACTTGTCCTCCTTCTGGATACCATATTGTAACCATAAGTAAACCTCACTCCAATAAAGTAGCAGTTTTTGCTAAATTATTAGAAATGTAAATAAATATAAAAAAAATATAGTAGTTGAAAAAAATCTTGTATTTTAGTTATAGATATATGTATACATATATAACTTCAAATTATAGTTAATTTAATAAATTTTAGATTTTTAAGATATTTTTAACAAATCAAGAAATAAGAAGAATATGACTTTATTTAAATTTTATATCTATTGTATGTATAATATATTTTTTTGATTACATCTTTAGCAAGTAAATAAAGAAAAAAATGCAGATATAATGTTTCCAAATAACTCGTCAAAAACCAAGATTTAAATAATTCCCATTTTATTTCAATTTTTTAAAGACATGAGAACCAATTTTTTTACACCAATGAGTATTTTTTTATAAAGAATAAAAAGGCGTAAAGACTAATACGTATCAGAATTTGTTCTTACCTTTTATTAATTTATTTCTTTGAATAAGTTATTATTATGGTAAGATATTCAAATAGAAGGAAATATAAATTTTTAGGTATATGAGCAAAATTAGAAATTAAAAAACGTTTGTGCGTATTAGTTATTGACATGCAAAGTACCAACTGGAGATGTATAAATTTATTGAAACTGCTACATTTAAATAGCCACCAAATGTACAAAGTTAATTATATTAGTATAATTATATTTTAATATCGCATTATTCTTAATTTTCATTGCATAATAATAGATTTTTAGTTATAGAAAGGAATAAATAAAATGTAATACGTATAAAGAATTCGCTGTTTTATCACAGTTGCGTTTAAATATTTTTCAACGCTTAACGACTTCACCGATATTATTTATTATTTTTTTAAATTTAAGAGAACTTTAATGAGAATGAATATAAATTATAAAATATGCGGGGAGTTAATCAGATCATTATAAAAACGTTTTTGAAACTAGCATTAAGTGAAGGAATAGAAGTACTCTTATATGGAATAGCAGTTTGATGGAAAACTGCAATTTTATTGTGTGCTTTTTAAATTTAAAACGTAAGATGAACGTCTCTTAAATGTATTTCATTCGAAAGCGGTAGTTTTATATGGTCAATTACGGCAAAATTGGAAAGAAAGAGTTGATATTGAAGCAGAAAAGCGAACGGAATGAAGCTAAAAGTGTCGGGCGTTATAATGATTTCGGTGCGCTACGTACGAATTCATATACCGAGAGTCGATCGAGACTTTGCTAAATACGTTTTGCTTCGATTATACAATGGTAGACACCGCAGTAGAAACCCCAGCTCCGGCGACTCCCGCCAAGAAGACCAAGGCTGCAGCAGGAGCCAAGAAAGCCGTTAAGAAACCGACGCACCCTCCGACTTCGGAGATGGTCAACAAGGCCATCGCTGACTTGAAGGAGAAAAAGGGCTCATCGTTGCAAGCCATCAAGAAGTACATCGCCGCCAACTACAAGGTTGATTCTGATCGAGTAGCTATATTCGTCAGGAAGTACCTGAAGACAGCCGTGGAAAATGGATCTTTAGTCCGCACGAAAGGCTCTTTCAAACTAGAGGCCAAGAACAAATCGACCGCCGCCAAAAAGGAAAAAGCACCAAAAGCGAAGAAAACAGGCGTCAAAGCCGGACGCGTCGAGAAGAAGAAGCCGGTAGCAAAGAAAGCTGCGACTCCCAAAAAAGCCGCGGCCAAGAAACCCAAAGCAGCAGCTACCCCGAAGAAAGCTGCCGCCGCCAAACCTAAAAAGACTCCGACCAAGGCAAAGATCACTACCAAGCCGCCCACTAAGAAGCCGAAAACGCCCAAACCCAAGAGGGCCTCCACAGGCGCACCCAGAGGCAGACCTGCAGGCAAAAGAGCCGCCGCTAAGAAGTAATATGTCCAAAATTCGACAAAGGCCCTTTTCAGGGCCACCAATATTTATATCAGTTACATTATATTCTATGCTTTATTTAACTTGAAAATCGCACATTACTGAACTCCAAATTTAAACCGAGTAAGTTGAAAATGAATAAAAATAATTTAATTTAATAAATATAAATTTCTTATAATCAATTTTAAAATATTTATTTAAATAGTAATATAAATTTTAAACGCTCAAAACCTAGTCTTGTAAACTTGTTATCCATGGTTCTCAATCTAAAAAGTTTTGTTTTTTTACATTTACGTACTTTCGGACTAGGTAGTAATGATTATGCGTATGAAATGTATTATTTTTATTAACAGCTTAACGACAAGAATTTATTTGCCGAACTTTGCTTGGTGGCCGGGCGATCTCACGGAAAAATGGCAAACAATTATCTTTTTCTGTAAATTCCCTATAACTTGTAAACCAATTAAGATATTGTATTCAAATTTAATATGTAGCTTCCTTATGATTTTTCGCATAAATACCTATCAAGTACGTCATTTAACCAGTGTTTCTAAACCTGTGGGTCCAATTTGTTTGAAATAATGGTTTCGAAAACAAATTTATATCATTGGCAAACATCTTACAAATACAAAGTAAGTGAGACTCTTCAATAGATTAGTATTAATTACCTGATTTTTTATCACTTTTTAAATTTAAAAATAAAAATTTTGATTTGTTATTTCTGGGCCACCATGTCTGACCATTTGTATGCCCATACTCACGAAATAAATTTACGGTACACTTCACTAAAAATATTTTGCTTATTGCACTTAAATAAATTAAAAGTAACATGTATGCTTTCAATATATTTTATATTCATCATTTTCATTCTTTCCATAATAATAATTTGGTATTATATAGGTGATATAAACAAAAAACCAAACATAAATTCTCAGAACAGTTTCTTTCTAATTATATTGCAAGCCCCGCAATTTCTTTGAGCGAAGGCCAACACCATTTCTAAAAGGTTCATTGTTGATAATTTACTACCTGCACTTGCGATAGATAGATTGGCTCTAATCTTAGGAAAGATATTTTCTACTTAATTTTGTATTGGTTATTTACATGAAACACAAGTTAGATCAGCCCACAATATTCGCATACACTACAAGGTGTTAAGCAATTCACAAAAATATTATGATAATATTTTATTTAAGAAATTATTATTAAAAAAAATAGTTTACGATTTTATCTAATGTTATTGTTAATTTATTATTCTTAATCTTATAACACATCTAAGCACTATATTTTTTACCAGCTTAACGCCCGGTGTTTTTTGCCTAACTTTCCTTGGTGGCCGGGAGATTTCGCGAAATAATAGCAAGAAATTACCTTTTTCAGTAAATCCCTAAAACTTGCAAACCAAATAATATATTTTATCAAAATTTAATTTGTAGCTTCCTTATGATTTTTTGCATAAATATATTGTAATTACGTCATTTAACCAGTGTTTCTAAAACTGTGGGCCGCATAATTAAGTGATATAACGAAAAAAAACTTGTTTACAAATATAATATTAAATATTTACTATAAATTACAATCAATGTTATTCTAAAAGGGTAAATCGCCACTACCTGTCCCGTCTTATCAGCTTTTAAGAATTCATCTATTAGGGTATATGACACTTTTTTTATTGTGGAATTCCACACAGATAAAAAAATGCATTTTTTAATCGAAGTAAAGCAGTATATTTAGTCTCCTCTAAACTATCGGTCGAAACGTATCGCGAAAATTGCTCTTCTCTCTGTGATCCTTTGTGATTTTGATTTGAAATTTTTATTTTCAATCACGGCAAAATGGACGAAAGAAATTAAGCCTTTTTCGAAAATTTTGAAGACGCGTTGTTTAACGCCTCCAGTGATTGTGAACATAGTGATGTGTGCGAAAGCAATTCTAATTCAAGTGTACGTGAACATAGACCGCGTGTGACAAATTTGCACTCATCCAGTTCATTTTCTTCATAATGACAAATGTTTTTACGACGCCAAAAAATTTAGTGAGTGCAAATTATTATTTATTATAAATGGATATTTTTTATAAATCGTTTATACAAAAAATTTTAGAAGCATTTAAACATACATATTATTAATTTAATTATCACATTTTTAAGCTAATGTGGTGTTCAAAAAAAAATCGTGCACTAATCAACGTTGTCAAATTTCAAAAATTCCTTTAATGATAATTTAACTATTTTTGTAAATACGCAATTCACTGTTTTTATTATTATTAACCAACTTTTACTATAAATTATCACTTATTATTAACAACAACAATAAATAAAAATATAATATTCCACAATGCAAAAAATATGGTCACTAAGTGGAGACCGTTGAGACCTTGGAGAACCGTTACCAAACAACACACTACCCAAAAAATATTAGAATATAACAAACTAAAATGCCCCAAATAGGCGACGACTCGTTGCAGTGCGACGCAGTGGGATAAAACGACTCTTTTTACGAAAAATTAAAGTAAAATATAATTTATTTTATATTATGTAGAAATAGTATACTACCATCTCGCATTATAATATAGGGGGTAAATTGTATTGTATTTTTAATAAAAGAAGACGCATAACGCAGGACGTATGGGCGAGTACAGAAGGTACTCTCAGGACTCGTGGGTGAGTCCTTGGTCGTTAAGCTGTTAAGTAAGATGAATGAATAAAATAGAAGCATGAAATGTATATAACCGATAGATTTAATTGTTGGCCCTTAAAAGGGCCTTTTTGTCATGATGTAGAGACGTTAGTTTATGCCTTTTTTTCGGTTTTCTTAGGCAAGAGAACAGCTTGGATGTTAGGCAGTACTCCTCCTTGGGCGATGGTTACTCCGGAGAGAAGTTTGTTCAATTCCTCGTCATTACGGATGGCTAGTTGAAGATGTCTGGGGATGATTCTGGTCTTCTTGTTGTCGCGAGCGGCGTTACCGGCCAACTCGAGGACTTCAGCGGCCAGATATTCCATAACGGCGGCTAAATAGACGGGAGCTCCAGCGCCGACCCTCTCGGCATAGTTTCCTTTCCTCAAGAGACGATGAATACGTCCCACGGGGAATTGGAGTCCAGCGCGGCTGGAACGGGACTTCGCCTTTCCCTTGACCTTGCCTCCTTTACCGCGACCCGACATGTTGAGTAATGTAGTGTACTGGAACGACTGCGGGGCGACGAGCGTCTGTGAAATTTTATTTTTTGGGCTGTATATTTATCACTTTCGCGGTGCGCGCCGCTTACCCCCACCGTTCCGCCGAGGTGAACGTCCCCTCCAGCGCTAGCTTGTCCGATAGCGAAGTATACCCGACGCAAAACTTCGAAATTTATTCGTTCCGACGCAGCGTCACAGCGAAGTCTAACCATGGCACCGAAAACCAGCGGAAAGGCGGCGAAGAAGTCTGGTAAAGCCCAGAAAAACATCACTAAAACCGATAAGAGGAAGCACAAGAAGAAGAGGAAAGAAAGTTACGCCATCTATATCTACAAGGTGCTGAAGCAGGTCCACCCTGACACCGGCATCTCCTCAAAGGCGATGAGCATCATGAACAGCTTCGTCAACGATCTGTTCGAACGCATTGCGGCTGAATCTTCTCGCTTGGCTCACTACAACAAGCGTTCCACCATAACCAGTAGGGAAATCCAGACTGCCGTCAGGCTTTTGCTCCCTGGAGAATTGGCCAAGCACGCCGTCAGCGAAGGCACCAAAGCCGTAACTAAGTACACCAGCTCTAAGTAAATGACCGTCACCATCTTTCAACAAGGCCCTTTTAAGGGCCACCAAATATTCCTTTCGGTTTACATTTTTTTCATGCTAACAAAATTTTGCTCATTACATAATAGCTAATGTTCGTATAAATAGCTTTTTTTCTTCAAAATAGGCCTAGTGTTGTCCATCGTATTTACCTAAATGTCATAATACTGAATAATATTTGCTAGAAAAATTAAAAACATCCATAACTCAGCATCATAAAAAACGCTTAAGAGGTAAACAATATATTTTGATTTTACCTGTCCTTAATTTTGGGATATAAATTTTAAAGAAGTGAAGTAAGCATTACTAATTTAATTCAGGCTACCGCATTATTTTTATTATTACCTAAATATTCGCTAATTTAACACGACTTCATGAGAATAGCGGAATTTTGGGCGAAATAGTTAAAGAACACTAATAAAATTTTGTCATAACTCGTACACCAGACTACTACTGTGTAAATGGTAACGACCAGCTACGTATCAGATTGAAAGGAACTGGTGAAGTTAGAATGCCGCTTTCTTTTCCTTCCGCGATCAAATTGAAACAATCTATAATTTGCTTATAATAGCAGAATATATTTTTCTTTTATTTAAATAAAAGAAAAAAATCAGATACAAGAATAATTTTGACCAAGGAACCAAATTTACCTCATCGCCTGTAGTTGTAAATTTAACTTAGTTTCTTGTAATTATTTGTTTAAAAAAGAGATGTAGTAGAATCGATTTTGAAAAGAACCTTGCCAACGTCTTAACGCATGTATTTGAACTATTTTCATACTGTAATCGTGCATAAAATAATTGCAGCAAGCTACCGCCTACTATATTTTGCCGATGTATTTGTATTCCACTTAAAGCTAGGGTTGTAACTGCGCTTCATAGGAGCCAAATCTAATTTAATTCATGGAATTACCCA